>NC_022013.1:86830270-86840214 GCF_000317375.1 Microtus ochrogaster
ACCTCGGAGAGAAGGCGGGCTCACCTCGGATCACCTCGGAGAGAAGGCGGGCTCACAGTACTACTGGAGTAAGAGGCAGAAAGGAAATTAAGTCCTTAACCCATTCATGCTTTTGTTTGTTTCAACCCAATCATAATTAGGAGGCAAAATAGAAGATTCATCTACCAGTTCTGTTTTGAGTAGTCGTTTTAGTCATTAAGCCTCTAGGATAATGGCTGGGCTCAAGAACTGGTACAAGAATGAATTGCTGAAATACTGGAGAAAAATGGCTTTCCTTCTCTGTAAAGCCAACCTTTGTCACTTACTTGAATGATAAAAACATCACTGTTGTGGGTAAGGATTTTATTTAATGGGAAAAATATGGAATATACATCTAAATTTGAATTTTTGATAAATAAAATTTTTGTATACATATATTTCAAATCTTACCCAACACACTTGAAATGCTAGGGACATACATAAAACAAGTATTAAACATTCTCTTACTATGTTAAATTCAGATTCTAAATGGGTTTCTGATATTTTATCTGGCATCTTAAGTCACACGGTATTTTTACTTATGGACGCTCTTCTATACTTTCTCTAAAGTAGCATTAATAGGAGAGGAAAATGAGCATGTGTACTCGCTGGTTTTGTGTGTCAGCTCCACCCAAGCTAGAGTCATCAGAGGAAGGAGCCTCGGTTGAGGAAATGCCTCCATGAGACCCAGCTGTAAGGCATTTTCTCAATTAATGATCAATGGGGGAGGCTCAGCCCATGGTGGGTGGTGCCATCCCTGGGCTGCTGGTCCTGTGTTCTATAATAAGGTAGGTTGAAAACACCATGGGAAGCAAGCCAGTAAGCAGATACCCCCCACTCCAACCCCCATGGCCTCTGCATCAGCTCCTGCTTCCAGGATCCTCCCCTGGTTGAGTTCCTGTCTTGACTTCCTTCAGCAATAAACAGCAATACTGATGTGTAAGCCAAATAAACCCTTTCCTCCCCAACTTGTTTTTTGGTTACATCATTTTATCACAGCAATAGAAACCCTAACTAAGATGGCACACAGCATAGATACAGCCTTCTTTAGTTATTTAGTTATCATCTCAGGGTCGTAGTCTGAGTCTTAGAGAAAGCTGAACCCCAGGAGAAGCTGAACTCCAGGAGAAGCTGGCCTCGGGATAAGGCCAGATATGCAGCAAGGCAGAATCCAGCCCAGGTCCGTGAGAGCTCAAAGGCAGTTCTTCTTCCCCATCCTGTTTACAGGTTCTCAGACATCCTGTGACTAACACAGGCAAGCTTTGTCTTTTTTAAAAATATATGATAAAATACATATAACATTAAATTTACTATGTTAACTACTCCCCTCTGTGTCTCTTCAGCCCCTGGCAACCATCCTTTTATATACTCTTTGTAAATTTGTCCACATAATACCTCTTAAAGATGGCATCACACAGTGTTTGTCTTTTTGTGTCTGGATTATTTCACTTGGCCTAGTGTCTTGAGGTTCAGGTCCCATCAATGTTGTGCCGTGACCCAATCTCCTTTTTTCAAGGCCAAATTGTATGATATGTGTAATTATTCACTTCACTGCATTTTCATTTACCCATCAATGGGAGCTTGGGGCACTTTCAACTTTTATCAACATTATTATCAATAATGTTGCTTAAATTGTACAGTAATTACAGTTTTCAAAACTCTAGTTCTAGGACTTCAAGGCAGAACCTTAAGCAAGTTAGGCAAACACCTAACCAAGCTGCTTTCCTACTTATAGACCTCATTTTTAATTTTTGGAGAGACTATCACACTGGTTATCAGCACGAATGCAACACTCTGTATTTCTCCCAATATTGTGTATCCTTGCCAACATCTGTACTTTCTTTGTCCCTGCGGTGTCCTTCCTAATGGATGAGAAGAAACTTTATTATTTCCAGGACAAAACCAAACGAGACATTATAGCTGATTTAAAAAAAATAATTTGACTATTTTTTGGAGTCTGAAGAGCTAACTTTATGGATCTGTGTAGACCTATTTTTTTTTCTGAGATTTATTTTTATTTGTATGCGTGTGTATCACATCTGTATATGCCCAGAGAGACCAGAAGAAGCATCAGAGTCCCTGGACTGGAGTTATAGGTGGTTGTAAGCTGCCTATGTAAGCTTACTATGTAAGATCAGAACTCGAATCCTCTGGAAGACTAATAGACTCTTCTAACTGCTGAGCTACATCTCTAGCCCCTGGATCTATATATTTAAAATAATTTCCAGATTGCTAATTATATAGGTGTTTTAGTAGATTAGAAAAAAGAAAAATATCTATAGACCCAAGATTTTTAAAGTGCTTTCCACTTTTGGCTGGTTTAATCTTTGGATATAGGACTCATAGAGGGCCAACAAAACTTTTTTTTAATTGTTTTTATTGAGCTATGTTTTTCTCTGCTCCCCGCCCTTCTGCTCCCCTCCCCTTCAATCTTCTCCCAAGGTCCTCATGCTCCCAATTTACTCAGGAGATCTTGTCTTTCTACTTCCCATGTAGATTAAATCCATGTATGTCTCTCTTAGGGTCCTCTTTTTTGTCTAGGTTCTCTGGGATTATGAATTGTACACTGGTTTTTCTTTGCTTTATGTCTAAAAGCCACTTATGAGTGAGTATATATAATATTTGTCTTTCTAAGTCTGGGTTTCCTCACCCAATATGATGTTTTCTACATCCATCTATTTGTCCACAGATTTCAAGATGTCATTATTTTTTCTGCCATGTAGTACTCCACTGTGTAAAAGTACCACATTTTCCTTATCCATTCTTTGGCCGAAGGACATTTAGGTTGTTTCTAGGTTCTGGCTATGATAAATAATGCTTCTATGAACATAGTTGAGCACAGGTTCTTGTGGTAAGATTGAGCATCCTTTGGGTACATACCCCAAAGTGGTATTGTTGGGTCTTGAGATAGGTTGTTTCCTACTTTTCTGAGAAATCACCATACTGATATCCAAAGGGGCTGTACCAGCTTGCACTCCCACCAGCAATGCAAAAGTGTTTCCTTTACCCCACATCCTCTCCAGCATGAGCTGTCATCAGTGTTTTTGATCCTGGCCATTCTTATAGATATAAGATGGAATCTCAGAGTTGTTTTGATTTTCATTTCTCTGATGACTAAGGATGTTGAGCATTTCCTTAAGTGTCTTTCAGCCATTTTAGATTCCTCTGTTGAGAGTTTTTTATTGGATTATTTGTTCTTTTGATGTCGTGTGCAACTTCTTATGTGACCAAGTATTTCCATGTCTCTTGGAAAACTTCCTTAGTCACCTGGGCTGCTATAACACAACCCCATAAACTGGGTGGCTGTAGGCAAGTGAAATTTATTCCCAAACTCCTAGAGGCTAACAAGTCCAAGACTGTTGGCTCTCTGATAGAGACTCATTCTTCACGGAGAGGAGGGAAAGGGAGCTCTCTGACACACCTTCAAAAGACCACCAACCCCATCAGCAATGGCGGCGCTGTCGTGACCTAATAACCTCCAAACCACATTGAGCTTTTACCAGTTTAATATATAAGTGGTCAGGCTGTAGTACATACCTAGGAACGGAATAAGCGGATCACAGGATGACTCTGGATTGAACGAGTCAGCAGCAGCCAGACTGCCTTCCAGGGCCTCTAACCAGACACATAGGAGTAGACCACAAGGTTCTTCAGTGTTGTTTGTCAGAAATAATCCTGATGGACCTACCATTCGAGTTTTCCCTCCTTGGAGATACAGCCCGAGCTTTATCAATACCTCACTATGCCATACCATAGAGAATTAAGCAAGTAAGGAACTGGAAGCTCCATATCTACTGGCTATTACCCCCCCCTCAAATGTGCCATACATACGACTGGAGGAGAAAAATAGTCATCAGTCTTTCTCAGCTTCAAACCTTGTGAACTGTAATAATGACTGTTCTGGCAATATACGCCCTCTAGTACACTAGCGGGGCAAACGTTATGGGCGTAACCAACCACTTTCTGATTGGATGTCAGGGCCACTCCACAGAAGGAAATGCAGACCCAGTACCATAAACCTGGTCAATAACCCATAGTTGGAAAGTCTTACAGGTCCCGAGGATGACTCTTTTACTATTATTTTGCTAAATGACATGGAATCAAACTGCCCTCTAAGTTCATATCTCTGATCTCATCAGGGAAATTTCTTTGTGCAATGGACAGCAGTTAATGCAGAAACTCACAGAGGACCAACGAGTACACAGGAAGTTTATGTGGGGTGCTCAGCCAACCACAACTGGGCCGTCTAGATCACACCCCCTCCCCAAGTTTTACCACAACAGAAGAGGGAGTAGAAGTATAAAAACCAGAGGTCAGGAAGGGCTGGCAGAATGATGATTGACTCTGGGCACAGCAGGACTGCGCTCATGAACTCACAGCAACTATGATGGCCTGCACAATCCTAGACAAGACCAAGCTGGTCAGCACTCTAGTGTGGAGTGGGGAGGGTGTCATGAACCCCCACCCTTAGCTGAACAGCTATCGACAATTGATAGATTTTGGTTGGGTGTGATGGTACACACCGATAATCCCAACACTCCTGAGGCCTAGGAGGTAAGTCTACTTAGTGTATATAGTATATATGCACACGCACACACACACGCATGCGCGTGTGAACATTCATGCACACTTGCACACAAGAAAAGAAAATAAATAATATTAACAATCACCGCTTTCTTCTACAGGTGCAACATTACCTTTAAACTGCAAAGCCCCAGTGCTAAATTATTTTCTCCTTCAGGGAGGATATAATCTCATATTTAACCAGCACAGCATTTTCAGCCTTACAATTAAGTCTGCAGAAGCAATTATTATCACCCTTATGGTTACAATCTTCCCCCACAAAAAAAAAAAGAAAGAAAAGAAAAAAGAAAAAAAGCCCAAGGATGAAATGCAAAGCTTCACCTAGAAAGCAGTAAGCAGACTGCTAGAGTGAGCCAGCCTGGATGCTACCTTTGGAGAGCCCCACGTGTCCTTGCTATGCTGGGTGTTAGTAAGTAGGTGTCATGAACGCAGAAGGGCATTTCTATGTATCTTGGACTTGGGCTTGGGCTTTTGAATTTGATTCCATTTAGAGTTCAGTTTTGCCTCGTAATCTCTGTTGGCGTTCACACTGAACTTGGCTTTCCCTGGCTGGCTCCATCAAAGGGTAGAAGTAGCCATTTGAAAAGTCCAGCAACAGGAGTGGGGTTTAGAACCCCAGCAGCCAAGCCGATTCCCAGCGTTGGCCTCCTTCCCAGGGAGGGAGATGCCGTGGGTTGGAGCTGAAGCCGTTCTGGGTGTGAGTAGAATGGATGCAGAGCCTGCTATGGAATTGTCTACTAGACAGCGGTGACTTCTGCGCTAGAGAGAGCCTTGAATTAAGTTGGTGCATTCAAAGTTGCCATAGAAACCCTGTTGGAATGCCCTAACTTTCTGGAGAGTGGGTTTCATGTTTAAATGTTAGTCTTTTACATTTAGCGGTATATGGAATAGAAGCTTAATATGGAACAAAGAAAACATATTCCGAGGTCTGAATCCCCTAAGATACGGAATGATCTTCAGATATGAAGTTACTGCCCAGTGGCTGCGAAGAGGTGGGAGGCTGCCACTGGGTGCTGTCCAGGAGACTCCGCATGCCTTTGCGTCAAGGCTGAGCTCTGAAAGGCCTCGCTGTAATTCAACAAACCCAGCCTGCACTTGAAGCCAAATGAAATGCAAAGATCCTTTCAGTAGCAAACCTCACGGAGAGGAAAATGCCGGTTAGCAATTGTGGGAAGTTCCCGCTACTGTATCTCCCCCCCCCCCGCCCCAGATTGAATTTTACCCCAAAACACCCGTGAGAAAAACATCGAGAGGCTCTTAAAAAAAAATGGTTACATTATCAATTAATCTATAGTATGTTTCAAATAAATATTTCCAGTAAATGGAACAAAACCCAACATTTATATGGCTTGCACCTAAATTATCATCATCTCGGAGCAGATGCGGAAAGCAAGACAAGGCGAACAATCCACACTGTAATTTGCCCAGTAACATTGTCTTAGATCTAATTAGTGCTTATGCAGATCCTTTACAAAAATGTGAAAACGGCACCAGGATGTAATTGTTTAATGAATTTAGTGCAAAGCACATCTGCATAAATTCCATTTTAGCTGAAAAAACTAAGTTCAACCGCTATTTGCTCTAGAGCCAAAACATTGTGAATTGTGCCCACTGTGCTGATGCCTTGCTCTGCTGGCTTGGAGATTTCAAATAAACGCTGCAGAGTTAGAGCCTCCAGCTGCAGACCAGCCCGTCTGTAGATGTTCACTCTATCTGGCCGCAGGCTAGAATGCCTGGGCCTTATTGCTCAGAAAAGGGGGCAGGAGGCAACCCAAAGTTTAGTCAAGAAAAATAATGGGAGATTTGAAATATTTACTACCCAGGAAAAGGAAAAAAATTGAAACTGGATCTTGGTAAATTTTAAAGACCCATTTTTATTGAGCCTTGTATGAAAATTGGAATGATGCTCTACCCAACAGTTAGTTTTGGTGGAAAAATCAGAGAAAGATGAATTTGGACATAAGTTTACTGGAGTCTGAACCTGCCCATTTGCTTGTCTGAGATTTTACTTGACCCACGATCAGGGTTTAATATGGAATTCAGTAACTTCTATAAAAAGAAATGCATGAGTCATGCGCATTTATGGTGTGGTTAGCTAGGGATTCTCTAGGGTTGGTTTTGTTTTGTTTCTTTCTTCTTTTTGTTGTTGTTTTTAGATTTTGATTTTGTTTTTTGATGCAGTGGAAATGAACTATTAAGCCAAACCGTTTTTTTCTCTTCACGGACTCTGCTACAGATGGAGTGGGTGGGGGCAGGGTTTGGGTATATGTGATATGAAGAAGTTGGGGCCTGAGTTCTCTAAGATTCTATAAAATGATAAACTGAATTTGTCTTTATTCATGGCAGTGATCCAGTTTAGGTATAATCAGCCTGGAAGCAGCATGTTCTGGTGTCCTGACTGAACCAAATACCATTGCTCTATCTTCATTGGGTTTCCATGGCAGATCAAGTTTCAGGCAAAGGTTCCCTGGAAACATTCAGAGGCAGAGAGATGTCTGCAGCACACTTACAGTGAAGTACCTTGAAGGGGGTGGAGCCTAGGGCTGTGCAGAAGAAAAAAAAAAACAATGTTTCTTAGAGCAGCCACAGATGCCTTAGTGACTGGGGGTGTCACTTCATGCTGGGATTGAAACGAGACAAAAAGACTTGACCCTAACTCCCCCTACCCTCCATCAGTTAAATGTTGGGTGTACAAGGGAGAGGCCTAGGCTTGGCTGGACTCTACTGGGGAGGGGGCACAGTTCCCTGTGACTGAGGGGATATCCATGAACTGACTGCAACCCACATCCTAGAGGCTGGGTCCTGAGTGAAGATCTTGGCAGTGAATTATTATGCCTACTGCAGTCATAAATTTCAACCTACTTATTTGTATAATAATTCTGTCCCATCTGGGCACCGTGCCTGCAAGGTTCTTGCCACCTCTTCTACCAGAGGAACTGACAGGGAGGCCAGTGGGATGAAGGGCAGGAGCTAGTCTTGGAACTATGACTGCTGCTCGTCCCTCCAGCTCCCCCACCCTCTCACATGGCCCTCTCCCCCAGCTGGCACCTGGGCCGACATAGCTCACCTGCTAGGCCAGACTAACCTTGTCCTTCAGTCCCTGCCGTCCTGTGCTTCCCAGACTCTGCAAGCTGCACTTGTCTGTTATCAAGATTTCCCAGAGGAACACCAACGGATCCTAACGCAGGTCGTGGGCACACAGTCCTGCCCCCAGTATGTACCAACAGTCCTACCTCCTCCTGATGATCCTGTGGAGGTGGCACCTCTTTCCCTTGCCTGTCAGCGCTTCCGTCTCCAGGTGTAAGGTGACTCTTGATCTGCCCCCTGGTGGAAACATTCTCACTGGAGCCAAACTTCTAATCTTGCAAAAGCTGTTAGTAGTGGGTGGGAATGCAGATTCCCCCAGGCAGATCCACCAGAGTAGGGGTGGAACTATGCCTCCCTCCTGTGCTCTGGTCCAGATCCTCCTTTCCTACACTTTGAGGAAATAGCATCACGAAATGGTTGCTGTCTCATGCTTCCTGTTGGGAAGACTTTTCTTTGTCTGTCTTTTTATTTTAAGATTTATTTTATTATTATTATTATTATTATTATTATTATTATTTATTATGTATACAGTGTTCTGCCTGCATTCCCAGAAAAGGGAACCAGATCTCACTACAGATGGTTGTAAGCCACAATGTGGTTGCTGAGAATTGAACTCAGGACCTCTGGAAGAACAGCCAGCACTCTTAACCTCTGAGCTATCTCTCCAGCCCTCCTCTGCCTGTCTTTAAAGTCACTCCTAGGAGGGATTACTAGGTAGTGGGTGTAAATCTCAGGCTTGCACTCACTAACTCCTGCATAAACTAAGCCTAGTCTTTTTTCTTTCCTCAGTTGTCCAAAAGGGATGGTGTAGCTCTTGTCATCCTGCAGGTGAGCATCATATACACAAACTGAGGAAGAGAAGAGGAACTGGGGTGAAGATGATGGGGATCATGAGGACCTGAAATATTCTTGTGTCTACTTGCCCTGCTTTTATTCAATGGGGATGTACCATTTCTGTCTAGTGATGGTTGCTCCCAGGCCCACCTGACTTTACGAGCTGATGGGTTGGATAGATCTCATATTATCATGGACAGTTTGGCCACATGGTCACTTGATATCCCTTGTTAAGCACTTCATCTCAACCGGGGCCCACTGGCATGCCAAGAGCTATTCTTTCAAATGGTATATAATTCTCTGCTGCAGATGGCATGGCCTCGCTCCAGAACCCCAGAGGTCTTCACTGTGAGTCTCTTATTGCCATAAACTCCACATGGCATCTTTTCCCACCACAGATACCTTGAATCACAGAGTCTGCTCACCATGGGGTCTAACCAAGGTCTCTGATTACTTACCACACCTTCTTCATCTGGACGTGTTAACACGATGCAGCAGCTCAGTGAATCAGGATCTTCTCCTTACACAGACAGACTAGTCCTCAAAGGACGACAGACAGCAGAAGAGTTAGCACCGGACTTGGCCAAGAGGTAAATGGACAGTAGCATCCACTCATGTCAAGGCTGACTGCTTCTGGACTCGCCCCTGGAAGGGATGGAAAAGGCTACCTTCTCTGGACCCAAGCTCATTTTGTTCTGTGCTCTGCAAAACAATTACACACTATATCTGTAGTAAGAGCAGTCATTAGGACAAGTACTTGCCCAAGTTTGACTTGTAGTACCCAACATCCTTCAGAGTCCAGCTTCTCTGTGGCCAAGACTGATGAATCAGACCAGGGTTATGATTAGTGTGACTCTGCCTGCATCCCGTAGGTCTCCATGTGTGGGGTGACTCAGTGCTCTTCTTGGGGTACAGTGTTATTTTCATTGCCATTCAATCTTTGGGCCAGGGGAAAGAGCCCCCTTAAGTTCTTCTCATTCAATCCCCTTTATTTGGATGTGTGACTCTGCAGACTGACAAACCAAAAATCATTCATGGGTTCTGCCAACAGCCATCCACACCCATTCCAGGGAAATTCACAGGCTAAGTAAGTGCCTCTTTTTTGGGGTTCCAAGGTCCTGTGAGCCTGTTATAAACCATTCAGGCTTGGGTTTCTACTTAATACCGGGCTCCTGTAGGCCCTGTTCCAGCAAGAGAACCATAAAGGGTCTCCAAATCCTGGGTTAAATTAAGAAAAACTCAGAATTTATGTCTAATAGTCCTGGAGCCCTGTAAGCATGCTCTCATCCCTCTGTGTGGTGACCTGAGTAAAGGGACATAGGTCCTCTTGGGGAAATGCTATCTAGACCATTGTCGTATGTGGTGGCTGTGGTGACTCGGGGTGTTTCTTCCTAAGATGCAAGCTCTCTTTTGGTTAGAAA
>NC_022013.1:86840509-86857720 GCF_000317375.1 Microtus ochrogaster
TCTCTCTCTCTCTCTCTCTCTCTCTCTCTCTCTCTCTCTCACTGGTCCCTGAGAATCCAGAGGGATTAGGTCCCCCTGGAGCTAGAGTTGCAGGTGGTTAAGTTACTTGATTAAGGGTGCTGAGAACTAAACTTGGCTCCTCTGCAAGAGCAGCTGTCAATCTTGACCACCGAGCCCTCTCTTCAGCCTAATCTCTTTTAGTACATACATAGAGAGCGATACCCTTGCCGTGTCCATCTTTTCTGCACCAAGCACTGTTAACCATCTGTACCCACCTTGATTCTGATGGGCTAAACCCAACATTTAACCTTCATTATTTGGGGCCCTACCCTGCTTACCGTCATCAGGGAGTGGGATTCTATATCATCATGTTCACCATCAGTAAGTACTGCAGAGGACAACCAATCCCAGGTTACTCAACATTGAGGCTCTTCCATCAATGTTTTCCATGCTGCACTGGGGGCAATGTCTTCACACGGCTGGAATACTGAATTCCTCTTTATCAAGTGATGTGGGTCTAGATGGTTATGGGATTTCTTTTTCACCTTCTGGCTCACCTTCCTAAGGCTTCCCATGTCAGTGGGTGGATTTTCTGAGGTAGCTAATCACACCCATGCACTCATCGGAGCCTTTTGGGCTCTTGCTCCACCAGTTCACACAACAATCATTTAGTGGTTCTGATAATATATCCCCAGGGCACAGTCTCCCAGGGTCCTGGCAGGGTAGGCAGTTCTGTATCAAAGGAGAAGGGAACCATATTGACAAGCTTTCCTTTCGGACTTCCTCACTCTGTTTTCCCCTTAACCAAGTACTCTCGAGGTCCTACTCTACACACACTCCTTCAGCTTCTGGGTGCATGTTAGCTAGTTCCACAGCTTTGTTGGCATGTAGCCCCCTTCCTCACTTGCCAAGGCAGATACATCTTTAACCACATCACGTTCTGACCTGACTCTGGTCATTTATATGATAAGAATTGGACCTGGGATAGGTTCTGAGGTGGGAAAGGGCCATCTGCCACTTTGAAGGCAGAACTCTGTTCATCATTGCCATAGATGTAGTGGCAGTTTTGAATGCCTCAGGAATCCAAGGGACTTTAGATGCTCGGGGTTCTGGAGTGCCTAACCCAGGTGTTCTCACCCCAGGTCTGAGGTTTTCTGCACTGTACTTCAGTTTCTCAGCCTCTTCAAAGGGGACAGGAGAGCCCAGTTGGTTCAGAGGCCACCGTATGAGACTTAGGGAAACCCTGGTTTTTAGAGGCTCTTGAGATGATCCTGTCTGCAATAAACTCCAGATATGTAGGTCACACGTTCTGGCCTGTGCTCTCCAGGCCTGGCCTGAGGGTTCCTGGAGTCTTAGCTACAGTCCTCCAGTAGGGAAATGTCTTGTCTTCATAGGTCACACAAACTGTGGCCATCTGCTCCAAAGTGAGACACCAACAGACTAGGGGGAGCCCACATTGGGAATCTGAGTCACTGTTATTGCTGATCTTTCAAAACAGCTGGCTCCTGTCCATCTGCTCTCTCTTTTGAGGAGGTGATAGCCTTTTTAAAAGCACCTTCTTTCCACACTTCCCAGATCAAAGAGACTATGAAATCTCTAAGTCTTTCCTTACTCTTTCCTGTGCATCTTCTCTATCTGTATTTATGGCTTCTCTATGGCTAATTTTGGTCAGCTAGTCACTGGCACCACCCCCTTCAAGGTTAACTTTTATTATTAACACAGTCTTGGGGTGTCATAGTTCAATTAAACATACCACAAAAATCAATTGGCTCTGTGATTTTTGGGACCCATCACAAGTTAGCATACAATTGTCAAAAAATAAAAAGAGCAAGAAGACTACAGAGTCCCACATTAACCTTTGCAAAAATGATCCCAATACCCTAAAGCCCTCTGGCTGAGCTTTACCACTTCCCAGTAGTTCCTTGCTGGGCACCAAGCTTCTAACACATGAGCAGTTAAGGGACACACAAGAATCACACCTTAACAGGTTCACACTTACAAGGTGATTTATCACTGTTGGTATTTGCTTTGACCTCCAGAGTACAGCCCTGTCTATCATGGTTTTCACTGTGAATTTACTATCTATCTGTCTGTCTGTCTGTCTATCTGTCTGTCTGTCTGTCTGTCTGTCTATACACTGCCCTTGTGAAATGGTAGTTACTATGCTCAACCCACACTTGAAGAATGCTGAGTTAGGATTTCACCTCCTTGAAGGTTGACTATTGACATAAAGTGTTTGGAATTCTTCTGCCAAGGAGAATTATCTTTTCTCTCTCATTCATTTACTCAATCATCTATTTGTATCATCATGAATTCATGAATATTTGTTTTGTGCTGTAGATGGATTTTTTTTGGACCACCAGTTCCTAAAAAATAGCATGGAGACTTCTTATTAATTATGAAAGTTTGGCCTTAGCTTAGGCTTGTTCCCAACTATCTCTTAAAATTTATTAACCAGTTTATACTAATCTACATTCTGCCACATGACTTGTTATCTCTGCTTCATACTGTATGTCCAACTTCCTCCATATCTTGCTGGCAAAATCTCTGCTCCTCAGATTCTTCTTCTGAGTTCTTCTGTCTTCCTGAAGGTTCTGCCTATCCTCTCCTGCCTAGTTATTGGTCATTCTGTTCTTCATTAAATCAATCAGAAGGAGCCTTGGCAGAGACACATCTCCACAGTGTACAAAAAGATTATCCCACAACATCATGTTTTGTATTATCTCCCACCCTGTGTTATTTTGCTTTTAAAATTATTTCAACTTTGGCCACTGGGAGAGGTAATACATTTTAAAGAGCTGTATTCACTTTGGTGGATTTTCTGTTTCCTGAACTAGTGACGGAGCGCTAAGAATACCTCACAAACGTTCGCAGCTACCCTTCTCTGTGTATGACTAAGCCCCATTAAACAGGAAAGAAAATCATTCTACACCAGAAAAGAATTCTAGTCTGTGGTCTACTATCTGAGAACTATCATAAATACAGCAGTCAGCTGAATGACAACCAGCAAATCACACTGTAAACTTCAACCACCTGTGCACATGTCAGGAGCCGTGAATCACTTTGTTAAAAAGAGGAAGAAGTCACAGGGAAAGAGTGAAAGTGTGTGTCAGCCAGTATCACAGTTTAATACTTGACAGGAGAGTTTCCTTGGAGATTTTCTTGTATCTAACCGCCAGCATCATCAGAAGAGTCTCCAAGTCTTCCTGACGTGAGAGCTTTTGTCTACTCAAAGGAAGCTCGGGGGCTGAAGATCCGACTTGGAGCTCGGTGGCATCTGCTGTTCTTTTAGTATACCCAAGTCCAGGTCTCAGCTTGCAACCTCCGATGACTTCAGCTCCAGGGGATCCTATGCTCTCTTTGGGTTTCCACCAGTACCACCCATGGTATTACACACACACACACACACACACACACACACACACACACACACACACACACACACACACACACACACATCATCATCATCATCATCATCATCATCACAAAGAGTAAATGAATTTGAGAAAAACTCAGAGAAATCTGATTACCAGGTCTATTTAATAGTCACACATGTCTTATTCATATTAATATTCATGAATGTTCGGCAAATTACGTAAAGCAAATATATTGGGAGGGCAAAGACCAGCTAGGATGACACCACTGTGTAGCTTTTCTTGGAAACTTGACCCCACATTGAAAGAGGGGGGCTGGGGAGTTGGATCCATGAGGGTCCCAGTTCTTCCCCTTCCTTCTTTCCCAGATTGCTGAGGCTGTGACATATTGTCTGTAAAATATTCACGGTTACCATGTTATACGTTGCCTGGGGAACTGTGAGAGCCTGTTTTTGCTGTTTATCATATACGCTTTGCTGTACAAGGTTGACTCATTCTGACTACCTGAAATTTAGAAATGTTTAACCCGGAAAGCATATTAGAAACCACACAATGAACTTTACAAACAAACATGAGACAAGGAGCAAATGCGGCCCCAAATGCCAGCTCTTCGTGATGAATAGGTGAGTTCAGCATTAACCTAATAAAAACATGGCTAACTTGGGAAAGGGGGTGGGAGGGGAGCTGACGTTTTACCGGTGGAGCCACAGGGTTTGTTTGTTAAAGTGGAAGTGAGATCAGAACTACAAAAATGCTGTACAGTGCTTAAGTTCATGCGCAGATCGCCGCGCAGTAAAACCACTGCAAGGAAAACAACCACGTAAATGCTATCAAAGGCCTAGAATTACTGCAGTAAAGAACTGGGTCTGCGAACTAATTGGAGCATCATGACAAGATCTAGTTTGGTTGCTAGAAGCACCCCCACACCCCAGAACTTTTAGGTCTCAGGCTGCCCAAGTATCCAGAAACGAACTCAAGCTAGACTATAGGATTTCTGGCAACAACATAAAAGCCAGAATTCCTCAGGAACTTGTGAAACTGGTTCCCATCTGCCAAAAGGAGTCATTTTCCTTACCTCTGGCAGAAGGGACATATGGCTCCATTGACCTGTTCCTGTGGCTGCATATCAAAGCCCATGCGGGCCTCCAGGCTCCCCATGCCGTCTCCTGGCTCTTCTCTCTTCCCAGCTACTCACTCTCCTTACAACCTGCTAGTCTCCATTATCCCTGCGTCTCTCTCTCTCTCTCTCTCTCTCTCTCTCTCTCTCTCTCTCTCTCCCTCCTTCTCTCCCTCCCTCCCTCCTTTATTCTCTATCTCTTACCATATCACTATCTGCACTCTTGGTGCAAATTTTCTCCCACCTCCCTAGCCCCCCGCCCCTCTCTGTCTATTTCATATCTACAGTAATGGGGCAGTCGTGCCGGGAGTTTCTTTACGGTGCCCCCTCACATACAAGAACACAGTTCTAAGACCTTTTTTTGCCTATATGTTAAAAAGATTGACTGATCTGTAGGGGTTTCCCATGCCTGATTGCAGGGCACTTTGTGTAGAGCTCCTCCAGACTTTTGGAAACTAGGACGGTACAGCAGGAGAAGGGCTTGGGTGAGTGAGAAGTCGGCTCCTTCTGGGAGCCCTAGGGATGATAGCTGGCATTAGGAGGGTACTCAGGGTAAACAGGACAAGGGCATCAGCCTGATCCAAGGCCCCCAGGGAAAACATTACCTGGGATGAGCCAATCCTGCCCTCTCTGGAGCTTCCAGGGGCTGTCTAGAGTAGCTGCCCTGGGGAAGGGCTTGTCTCCATGCCCTGCTGGAGTGGCCAGCTGACGTTGGTGCGGGGAGGGCAGAACTGAGAATACCCTTTCTTTACCCCTGTTCACAGCACTGGAAACCCTAGTCAGAGGGTATGTTTTGTACAGGTGAAAATGAGCATCAAGAGTAGGTGAGGAGAAGAAAATGAGCCAGGAAATAGTGTGTGCATGCATATGTGCATGCGCCCCTTCGTGTGTGTGTGTGTGGTTGAATGTGAATGTGCATGGGTGTATGGGGGTCTCTCTCTCTCTCTCTCTCTCTCTCTCTCTCTCTCTCTCTCTCTCTCTCTGTCCCTGCATGTGAATGTTCATTGTTCATGGATGTGCGGGTTTTTGTTTTTGTTTTTTTACTTACCTTTCCTTGACCTCCTGACCCTGACATGAGGTCAAAGAAAACCATCACACCCAGAGAAACTTGCAGCCATTTACTCTGCTTGCTTCCCCAGGAGCTCTGGTTCTGTGCCTGGAGAGGCCATTTGAAGAGCAGCAGGCTTCCCAACATGAGGAGTTAACTTGCAAGACCCCTGGACAAGCGCACGGAGGGATGGAAATCAGTATCTCAACAATTAGTAAATGTTAACACCCAAGTAAAGAATTCCCTAGCGCGATGGGATAGTTGTCAGCTTGGAGGATGCTCATCTTCAAGGTTTTGAAGAACTGCAGTTTCTAAAACGGAGAGATTTTATACTAAAGTCTAAAGCGCTGGCTTCTCTTGGAAGTGAGGTCTGGTGACTCCAGTTTGGAAATCTTTCCTGGAGCCCAGGGTGGAGGTGAGCAGAGGTTGCCTTCTTCCTCACGACACTCCTGTTCCAGTTTCCCATGGCTCTGGTGCAAGCCTTTGCTTGTTTCTCATTGTTCCTGGTTTGCTGGCACACTGAAACGCTCACCTGACCTCAGCCAGGGTTTTGAGCTCTCCCTGATCTACCCAGGGAGAAAGGAAAATAACAGTGACAGGTGAGAGCCGGCACTGAGGGGGTTGAAAGGTAACTGGGCTTGCAGGAGTGAGGCTGCAGGGGACGGAAGGAGAATGGGGACTTCCTGAAGATTAAACCTGGGAGATGAGAAATATAAGGCCAGTCGTTGGGAAATAACCCTGACCAAAGACTCTTGAGGGAAAACCTGTTAAGGGGGAGGTGTAGAGTTGGGTTTCTGTGGTACTTGACCAAACACAGCTACAAACACCAACTACATGTGCTTTCTAGTGACAGATTTTAAACTTTACAACTGAACATTTATAAAATTTAATTAGGGCTCAGGATTCTAAGAAACTCTGAACAATTCCTCCCATTAGGAAAGCATTTTAAAGCCACCCGGAAACCATTTTCCTATGCACAGTACAGTGACGGATTCAAATTCTTTGGTATATTTCAATTTCTGGAAGAAAAAAAAAAAGAACCCACTTGGTGTGTATCTTCCCATCTTTTAATGATTAAATGCCAGTCTCGGTGATTAGAATTGTAAAGGAAAAAATATAGAGGAAAATGAGCTCCTATGGACTTATCTGAGTAAAACAGTTGAATTTGACTTAAAATATTCCAAACAGGCCCTCAAAGCTCTTAGAATTTGAGAATAGAAATTACTGCAAATAAACCAGAGCCACGTGTGGCCAGAGAGGCTGACATTGAAGCCAGCAAGAAACGGCTTATTTTGCCTCTTCAAACAAAAATGAATTGTTTTGATGAATGGGAATTCCTTAATGAGTTACCATCTGACATGCCAGCCATTTTTTCAATGTCAACCACAGAAAGTTTTCATTTGTCTTTTGTTCAGCTAACAGCTGCTTAAAAACAATAGAAGGTCAAGGCCACCAACACAACCCTTCCTGTGGAGGCCGTGGAGAGGCCAGACGTGCCCACACTTCACCTACAGAGAGAGAGGACCAGGCCTCCTCCACCTGCCAGTCTTCCTCTAGCCCGCCCTTCCTTTCCCTACACAGAGACTCCAAACAGCTGTTAGCAGAATCACACCTCCTGTAAGCATGGGGGTTGGGTGCTACATTAGACTCTAGGCTCAGAGGTCAAGGATAGTGTGGGGAAAGCCTTAGCAGGAGGCATGGTACCAGTGAAGGAGACTGAATTAGAAAGAACAGAAGGGTGTTTGGGGGCCATAGTAAAAAAACAAAGAAAGAAAGAAAACAGAGTTGTTACATCTTATTCCAAAGCCCCAAAGATGCCTTTCTCTGTATTCACACACACTTCAGGGTTGATGCCAACTGCGTAGGGAGGAATCCTCTCCCACACCATCCAATTGCATCCTACCGTTTAAGTGATCTTCACACTGGCTTCCTAGAGGTAGCACGCGCCCCCAGGCCTCACAGGACTGTCATCATCACAGGTTGCAGGTTTCATACTGGCCTACCAAACTTGAGATCGACTGGCTATAAATCAAAAGCTCCCTGCATCCTCCTTGGGGTAGAAAGCTTGGTCATGGTTACTGATTCACTATAAAGGGAACAACTAGGAACAGCCAGAAGGACGAGGTACACAGAGTCAGGTACACAGGAAGGGCGGTGAGTTTCCTTGGGGTCTTTACCCTCCCAGTCCCTCTGTGTTCACCAACCTGGAAGCTCTCCAAAGCCTGCGGTCTAAGGGTCTTTATGACGAATATTAGCTAGCTTCCGCATCCCTTTGCTCACAATACCTGGAAAACAAACAAACAAATAACAGGAAAGTTTTATTTTGACCCATGGTTTTGGAGGGATTCAGCTCACTAGGGTAGGGAGGGGACCATGGAGCAGAGCAGCTCATGTTACAGTGGGCTGGAAAATAGCAAGTGACTGGAAATATCCAGGGATAAAAACACCTGAAGGTCTGGCCCCAGTGACCTGCGGCCTTCAGCCAGGCACCACCTCCCAGAGTTGCATCAGGGAGCTAAAGTTTCCATCTGGGACATAGTATCCAACATGAGTACATGGGGGCATTTCAGATTCAAACTGGAACGAGATTGCATCTCGAACATTCTATAGATCTGACTCATGAAATCATTGACCAAGAAGTAGAGCGCTGAAGGTGCTAAGCCTCATTTGTTGGTTCCCTTAGCAACCAGCTCCTATCCTTAAAGACTGTCACTGGGGCATGGTTGAAAGAGACTTACCTCCTCCACTCAGGAAATTCCAAGGGGTTTTAGGAGCTCAGTACCAGGACCTGGGAATGAAGACCAAATTGACTTTTCTTGGTGCGTCATAGTATCACACAGGGTGAGGGCATAAATGGAAGCGTGCCATAAAATCGTAAAATCAAAAGCATTAGACTTGTTGGAGGGACCTGCTTGTTGGTTTCTGGCTGCTTAGCCCCGAAATAATCACACAGAAACTATATTATTTAAATCACCGCTTGGCCATTAGCTCTAGCTTCTTATTGGCTAACTCTTACATATTAATTTAACCCATCTCTATTAATCTGTGCATCCCTTCGAGGTCGTGACCTACTAGCAAAGTTTCAGCACGTCTGTCTCCGATGGTGGCTCCATGGCTTCTCTCTCTGACTCTGCCTACTTTCTCCCAGCATTCTGTTTAATTTTCTCAACCTAGCTCTGTTCCCTATAGCTCTGATATAGGCCCAAAGCAGTTCCTTTATTAACCAATGATAGTCACAGCATACAGAGGGGAATCCCACATTATAGACTAGAGGCAACATAGGGCTGAGATGTGCCAAACTTAGGGTTTGAGCATAACAACTAACTTAATATGTAAGAGTTAGCCAATAAGAAGCAAGAGCTAATGGGCCAAGCAGTGATTTAATTAATACCAGTTTCTGTGTGATTATTTTGGGGCTAAGTGGCCAGGAACCAACAAGTGGCCCCTCCTTACAACCCCTCAACAGCTGCAATAGAAGGCCTTGAACTGAGTCCTACTGGCTTCAGCTGGCTTGATCTGGATGATCAGACTTTCCTGGCATCTAGTTCTATGTCTGAGGCAGTTTTGGCCTCATATCACCCTTGCAAGTCAAAGATGGGGTCAACCCTCCAAAACTCAGATGGACCTAGAGTATCAGGAAAAGATCACAAATGTCCCTTGGAACACTAATAAGGGCTGAGCCTGAAGTCTTCCAAAGGCTGCGAATGTACCTAGCCAAACTGCCTGACGCTGTGTGCCCATCCACTGTACTGAGTTCTGCTCGCCCTGGGGAAGTTCTTGTTTGGACACATGGAAATGAAAGGAAAATTATAGTCCAAATGTGGTGATATACATCAGAAATCCCAGTAACTGGGGAGGCTAAGGAGAGAGGATTTCTGGAGCCCAGAAGTTGAGTCCAGCCTAGTAAGCATCTTTAAAACTAAGGTACAAACAAACAAAGCAAGAAGATCTTGAGTTTGAGGCCAGTCTGAGTTGTTGTGAAACCTGTCTAAAGAGAAAAGCGTGGAATAGGAGGGCAAAGCAATAGCCCTCACTGTCAAGTATTAAATACTGGTTTTAGTAAAGCAATACCTACGGTTCTCTCCAAAACCAAACATGCACATCAAATCCAAGGCTCAGCTAGAGCCACATGTTGCCAGTCAGCCTCCTCTGCCATGCCCCCCCCCCACCTTATCTCATCATCACAGAAACAAAAGCAACTAGACCACCAACTATGGGCATTAACCAAACACCCGAGGCAACCTAGACAGAGACAAGGTGGATTTTTGATTCACTAATTCAGAGTCCACGGTTGGTGACTCTGTTGCTCTGGGCCTGTACTAAGATAACTCGTCATGGTGGGAACACCGCAGAGCAAAATGCTCACCTCATGGTCACAAAATGAAAGACAGAGGTGGGAAGGGCCAGGCTTCTGTAATCCCTGGTGATCTAAAGCCTTCCCTTTAGGCTCCGCCTCTTAAAGGTTCTACAACCTCCCAATAGAACTGAGCCGAGAAGCAAGCCTTTAACACTCACTCCTTTGGGGACATTTCAGACCCACCTACACAGCAGAGCTGGGACTGATCTAACATATCATTTATCCAGATAATTATCATGCGAAGCTCTTAGACCACAGCACTCACCTCAGTGGTTCCCCGTGATGTGGGCTGTCATTTAGCACCCATGCTACCTGTCCTCCTAGACTTGAGAGTGGCTGTGAACTCTTCGTAGGCTTGTCACCATTGGCTTACTCCTGCTTCTTGGTGAGTGCACACCCTCC
Organism: Microtus ochrogaster; assembly: GCF_000317375.1. Taxonomy (NCBI): domain Eukaryota; kingdom Metazoa; phylum Chordata; class Mammalia; order Rodentia; family Cricetidae; genus Microtus; species Microtus ochrogaster. The sequence goes on from NC_022013.1 coordinate 86,850,808, forward strand.
CAAGGGGCAGGCTCACCCAATCCTTCAACCCGAGGCCCTCTTCTCACCACCACCCTTGGCCTGCAGGACCCCTCACCAGAGAAGCTTGCTGTACTCTACCCTGCTCCCTCCCTGCTAGGAAGAGGATTTAGACACAGAGAGGACAGGGATTACCACAGCCCCATCTGGACTGCTTATCAATGCAGGACTGCCTTGCTGCCAGGAGAACCAGCTGACCTATTTTGTAACACCCGAGGTGAGCCCAGGCTAGCCTGCTTGTTCCGACGAACCATTCCAGCAGATGTTCTTCCACTGCCCGGCAAAGATACAGGAATAGCCCAGCACCAGAAGCACAGGCTCCTTTTAGGTTCCCATGGGAACGATTGGCACTGGAGAGCTGTGTTATTCTTTCCATCACTGTGACATGGGAGAAAGGTTTAAGGAGAAAAGATTTATTTTGGCTCACGGTTTCAAAGGTTTCAGCCATCATCAGCTACCTCTATTGTTTCTGGTCTGTCATGAGGTAGACCTATCTTGGTAGTGTGTCGGTTGCAAACTTCATGGAGATCCAGAAGTGGGGAGGAGGAGGTGAGGGGGTGCTGAGGCTAAAACCCATCTCCCCAGTTTCTGCCCATGGGAACCCCTGAAAAGTAACAGTGCTCTCAGTTTCTCCCTAGATGACTATACAATCATGTAGACCGCCAAGAAGTTTTGTTTCTGCATTTTTCCTTGGGAGTAATTTGTTCTTCACTTCTTCAGGACAGCAGAAGAGTGACCAGGCCCTCTTCAGGGTGGCAGGAGAGTCCACATTTACAAGCTCAGTAAGCATCCCTGTCTGACCGAGTGTGGTCTTTTTGTTGGCCTTTTTGGCTTCTGTTCATAAAGTCTAAAGTATTAAAAAATAAAAAAGGCAAAGGGCACTGAAACCAGGCCATCTTCATTAGCCAGTGCTGTGTGCAAGGATGTGTCAGAGGAAACACTAGAAAAAGGTGTCGTAGTTGATGCTTAGGGCTTAGTAACACAGAGACATTTTTCTGAGCCTGAACTATCCAGACTCTTTCTTTTCTGCCGATGACTGGGTCAAGAATTTCACATTGCTCCTGTTATTTCACCTAAGGGTCTTCCCTTACTGGTCACCAATTAGTTTAGAAACTCCCTTCCTCTCTAGAATTGGATTATTAGCAGCAGAAGGCAGATGTCACCAGAGGAAAGGGCTTAGCCGTAATGACAATTCACCACCTGTCATCTTCAGGTTCTGTCTCCTTGCTGAAGCCAGCACTCTAGGGACCATTTCTGATCGTCCCTCTGACTCAAACCTTTCCCTCCCCCATGCCCTGCCCACCATAGCGCCCTCCCCCTCCAGTCTTACTGTGTGTATATCCTTCGCACCAGCCTATTTCCTGCTCTTTCCCTACTGTTCCACTTCAAGCCATGCCCTCTCACCTGCAAGCTGCCCATTCCCCTCCTGCCCGTCCTCCACACTGGACTTTCCATATGTTCTTTTATTTTGAAATCTGGGTCTGGTGGTTCAGCCCTGTTAGTCCAGCTACTCAGTAGGGTAAGGCAGGATGACCACAAATTCAGAGTTTGCCTAGTCGACAGATTGAGTTCAAGGCTGGCCTGGATAAATTAGTAATAACCTGTGTCAAAATCAATCAGTAGGGAGCTGGCAAAATATAAACAGGGTATAGCACCTGCCTAGCATGATTCACCCTGGGGAAAGAGAGGGAAAGCAGGGTCCCATTGTTCCCATTAAGGGCAGGCTTCCAATGACCTAACTTCCTCTCCTAAAGATTAGGTCTCTCTTAAAGATTCTGCCAGCTCCCCAAACCAAGTCTTATGGATATGTGCCTTGGAAGAGTTAATTTAATTAGTTATGACAATTAATTTTAGGGTGATTTTTGCTATGACAAAATACCTGAAGAATGCAACTGAAGTGTTTGTTTCAGCTCATGGTTAGACATGACAGTCGGACCATTGTGGTGGGAAGGCATGGCATCTGTACTGTGAGGTGGTTGGTCATGCAGCATACATGGTCAGGAAACAGAGGGATGAATTCTGGTTCTCAGCTAGCTTCATCTTGTCTCTTTTTATTTTATCTAGAACCCCAACCATTTGATGGTGCCATCTGTATTCAGGATGGATCTTCCCCCTTCCCCTAAACCTCTCTTGAAACAGCCTCACAGAACTATCTAGAAATATGTCACCTGGTGATTCTAGCTTCAGTCAACTTGTCTATAAAGACTGTGTGTTACAGGGGACAGTCCAGGTCCAAGCTATAGAACTCTGGTCTCTGTCTAACTCTCCAGTCTCATCGGTGGCATGGTGCCTCGTACAAAGGCTGTTAGTGTTTGGTGACTAATGAAAATGCCACATATAGTCATTAGTTAGATGTACAAATTTAAGGGATGAATGAGTCTACCTTCAGACTTCCCCACTAGGACTGTGCAATCATCTCCCACACTGTGTCTTCACAGCATGACAACAGACACAAAGTCTACAAAAAGTCAAATGCTACCGTGGGCCAGAGTTGCCATCCCAGGTCACTAAGCACTTTTCACCCACCCTATACCTAGCTCTTGTCTTTCTTCTTACAGTCCATTCTGAAAAGGATCCCATAATCTTGTGCATTTATCTTTTTTTATATACTTCAGCTGAATATGTTTAGTGAGAATTAACTCAGTTTAATTTTTTTGATTAGTTAATTATGGTTCTCTTGATGTAAAATCTAATTTCTCAGGACTTAGAGCCTTGGCTATCTTATGAATATTTTTTCATCTGCAGTGGCGGCTCCTATACCACTCCTCTACTGTGCATCCCTTGGGGCGTTCTTCTCCTTCCTGTATCTGCTGGTCAGAATGCCACCTGTTTCTATACTGTGAGTCTGAGTGAGTTGTCAGTCATCTCTCTAACACAGTACTCTAGAATCATCACGGTAGTATTAAACTATGGTTGCCTTGTTATCGTGGACCAAGTTTTACCACAGACTCGGAATTTTCACAAAACAAAATCACATAAGAAAGAGAATTACAGACCAATCTCACTCATGAACATTGATGCAAAAATACTAAATAAAATACTGGCAAATTGACTCCAAGAACACATCAGAATCATCATCCACCATGATCAAGTCAGCTTCATCGCAGGGATGATTCAACATACAAAAATCTGTCAATGTAACCAAACTGACAAATAAAAACCACACGATCATCTCATTAGATGCTGAAAAAGCTTTCGACAAAATCCAACATCCCTTCATTGTAAAGGTCTTGGAGAGAGCAGGGATACAAGGAACACACCTAAACATAATAAAGACAATATACAGCAAGCCAATAGTAATGTAGGAGGGTCTTCTGTCTATTTGTTACTTTCATTGGTTAATAAAGAAGCTGCCTTGGCTTTTGGATAGGGCAGGATTTAGATAGGTAGAGTAGATTGAGCAGAATGCTGGGAGAAAGAAAGCAGAGTCAGGCAGACTCCCATGATTACCCTTCCTGAAATGGACGCTGGCTAGACTCATGCCAGTGAGCCATGACCTTGTGGTGGCATACAGATTATTATATATGGGTTAGTCAAGATATGAGAGTTAGCCAATATGAGGCTAGATATAATGGGCCAGATAGTGTTTAAATGAATACAATTTGTGTGTTGTTATTTCGGGTGTAAAGCTAGCCATGTGGGAGCTGGGCGGGATGAAAAGCAGGCCTGCTCGCCTCATCACTACATAATAGCCAACATCAAACTAAATGAAGAGAAACTCACAGTGATCCCACTGAAATCAGGAAAAAGACAAGGTTATACATTCTCTCCGTATCTATTCAATATAGTTCTTGAGGTCCTAGCTAGAGCAATAAGACAACAAAAGGAGATCAAGAGGATACAAATCAGAGAAGAAGAAGTCAAACTCTCACTGTTTGCTGATGATATGATAGTTTACATGGCCGATCCCAAAAATTCTATGAAGGAACTTCTACAACTCATAAACACTTTCAGTAATGTAGCAGGATACAAGATTAACTCAAAAAAATCAGTAGCCCTTCTGTACACATATAATAAACGGGCTGAGAAAGAAATCAGAAAAACATTACCTTTCACAATAGCCACAAATAGCATAAAATATCTCAGAGTAACTCTAACCAAACAAGTGGAAGACTTGTATGAAAAGAACTTTAAATCTTTGAAGAAAGAAATTGAAGAAGACACCAGAAAGTGGAAAGATCTCCCATGCTCTTGGGTAGGTAGAATTAACATAGTAAAAATGGCAATCTTATTGAAAGCAATCTATAGATTCAATGCAATGCCTATCAAAATCCTAGAAAAATTCTTCACAGACCTCAAAAGAATAGTACTCAACTTCATATGGAAAAGCAAAAAACCCCCATAGCCAAAACAATCCTGTAAAATAGAAGAATTTCTGGAGGCATCACAATCCCTGAATTCAAACTCTACTACAGAGCTACAGTACTGAAAACAGTCTGGTATTGGCATAAAAACAGATAGGAGGACCAGTGGAACCTAATTGAAGACCCAGATATTAATCCACAGACTTTTGAACACCTGATTTTTGACAAAGAAGCAAAAAAATCAAATGGAAGAAAGAATATTTAACAAATGGTGCTGGCATAACTGGATGTCAACATGTAGAAAAATGAAAATAGAGTCATATCTATTTCCATGCACAAAATTAAAGCCCAAATGGATCAAAGACCGCAACATAAAACCAACCACACTGAACCTCACAGAAGAGAAAGTGGGAAGTACGCTTGAACAAATTGGCACAGGAGACCACTTCCTAAATATAGCCCCAATAGCACAGACATTGAGAGAACCAATTAATAAATGGGACCTCCTGAAAATGAAAAGCTTCTGCAAAGCAAAGGACACAGTCAACAAGACAAAAAGACAGCCTACAGAATGGGAAAAGATCTTCACCAACCTCACATCAGACAAAGGTCTGATCTCCAAAATATATACAAAGAACTTAAGAAATTGATCATCAAACGAACAAATAATCCAATAAAAAAAATGGAGTACAGACCTAAACAGAGAACCCTCAACAGAGAAATCTAAATTGGCTAAAAGACACTTAAGGAAATGCTCAACATCCTTCGTCATCAGAGAAGTGTAAATCAAAACAACTCAGAATCCATCCTATACCTCTAAGAATGGCCAAGATCAAAAAACAAATTATGATGACAATTTATGCTGGAGAGGTTGTGGGGAAAAGTGAACACTCCTCCATTGCTGGTGAGAATGCAAGCTGGTACAGCCCCTTTGGATGTCAGGGTGACGATTACTCAGAAAATTAGGAAACAACCTTCCTCAAGACCCATAATACCACTTTTGGGTATATATCCAAAGGATGCTCAATCGTGCCACAAGGACATGTGTTCAACTACGTTTATAGTAGCATTGTTTGTCATAGCCAAAAAACCTAAATGCCACACCTCCTAATAGTGCCACTCCCTATGGGGGCCATTTTCTTTCAAATCACCATAATGTGTGTCTGTATACATGTGTATGTACGCATGTGTGCATGTGTGTGTTCATATGCATGTGTGTGCACATATGTATTGTGTTCATGTGTGTATATGTTTGTGCATGTATATGTATGTGTGTGTATGTACCATGAGAGTAGAAAGAGAACTATGAAAAGAGAGGAACAGATATTAAAAGAGAGAGAGGAAGGAAGAGGGAGGAAAGGAGCCAGAACACATGACAAGAAAGCCAACTTTGCTGAGGCTCTAAACTGACAGACTCCCCACTACCAAGCTTCACCGACACCCATAGACAACATTTAGGCCATTCTTTCTATGTTTTCATTTCCTTCATCTATTAATAGCATGTACTCACTGTGTAAAATAATGAAAACAGTGTGGCATTCCCATACATGTATGTCATTCTATGTCACCTACCACCCCACCACCTTCTCTTTTAGCTCCTACGGACTCTGCTGCTTTTTTTTCTCGGCATATTTATTTTAAAAAATATATTTTTAGCTGGATGTGGTAGTGCACACTAGTAACTCCAGCACACAAGAGGCTGAGGCAGGAGGATGGCATGCTTGAGATTGGCTTTAGTTACATAATAAAGTCTTGTCTCAAAAAGCCAAAATGATACATGTGATGCTTTCGAAATGTACTTCAGGCCACTTTAGTCTAGCCACAGAGTCATGTGACCCTCCCCACTCTCTAGTTCCAGAACAATTCGTTACCCCATATCCATTAGTGGTCACTGTCCATCTCTACTGCTCTTCCTGCCCCCACGGCCTGGCAGTCATTACTCTGCTTCTCATCACTGTGGATTTTTCTAGATAAATAGGGAATTGCCTATAAATGGAGCCACACAGGTGCAGCTTTGAGGGCTCTCTTTCTTCACCTGGTGTTTTCAAGGCTCACCATGGTGTATTATTTGCCGGTAGTTTTTATGTACTGAAACCTTACTGCTTTGTCCCCCCTCGGTTTATTTCCTTTCTTAAAGAATTCTTTCAAAAATGCATAAAACATCAGCATTAATTTTCCTCAGACTCAGTATGCTTAATCACATCTTCATTCAGAGTCACGTTTAAATGAAATATTGGTTAAATATAAACGCTTAGATTCCAAGTTCCTTATCTTCGTGGTTTTGAAGATCATCTCTCCATGACTATCAATAATCCTGCTATCCATCTGATTCCTGTTCCTGCTAAGGAAAGTCTTTTCAGTACAGACAGTGGAGTCCAGAGCCCTTAGGTGCCAGGTGGTCGCTCCCCCATCTAGCTCCACCCACTACCTCATTCCTGTTTCCACTAAAGTGATTTGCCCTTTCCAGAAACTTGAAGAGTTTTCTCTCTTTGATTTCTTCCATGTGAGTGTAACACATCTCATTGCTTATTCACCACCCCTTGATGGTTTAGCACTGGGTACAACCTTGACTCTGAAGTCTCCTTCTCTCT
>NC_022013.1:86857820-86858881 GCF_000317375.1 Microtus ochrogaster
TCTCTCTAACCTTGACTCTGAAGTCTCCTTCTCTCTCTAACCTTGACTCTGAAGTCTCCTTCTCTCTCTAACCTTGACTCTGAAGCCTCCCTTCTTTCTCTAATCCTGGGAAACCATTTCTTACATTGTTGATGTCACATGAGGGAATCGAGGTGGGGGGGGACTTCCTTTTGAGGAGTTTTAGACCAGGAATAAACCCAAATTCTAGTTCTCTGTTTCTCTCTGTGTCTTCCATCTGTTCTTAGTTTATGGACTGTGGCCTGTCTGTAGTCTGTTTTTGTGTGTGTCTGATTGTCCTTGCCCGTCCCTGCTCCCTGCTTTGTATTTACTGAACAACACAGAAAATATGGTGTGGGAATGAAATGGGGACACTTTGACATTATTGTTTTTAAACAGAGATCTTTAACAGAGTTTCACAAGGGAAGAGGTGACTTTACTGATCCCAACTGACCCAGAACCGCACTCAAAACTGCACACAGATGTTATCACCCCACATCCACACATTGCTTCCAATATTGAAGGGATATTTGCTGCTCAAGGTTGCTTTCAACCTGATGGCTGTTTTCAATAAATGAAAAGCACAATACACATACTCTCTCTCTCCTCCCTTTCTCCCTCCCCCTCCCCCTCTCTGGTCAGGGCAGGAGCATGGAAGAGAACAAAACAACACTAAAGCTATGCATTAACTTAGGTTGTCAAAGCTGATCATAGGGGAAGTTCTGCAAGGCCCAGTAGGGTTGTTTGCAGTGTTCTCTTAAAGGCAGGTTAAACTTAATTAGACAGGGCACACACTAGGACAGCAGGTTAAGGACATAGTCTGAAATTACCTCAAGGCATATTCATAATTTGTTTGCAAAGTCTTGAAAAAGATCACTGTCTTTGAAGGGAAAAAGTGTCTTCAGAAAAAAGACAACGCCACAATTTCTTTAACTATTTTTCTCCCTGTTTGGTTTTGCTTCTTGTTTGGGGATTCCCACGATGCTCTCTGAAGGTGACCATTTTGCTTCAATGCCATTAACCTTTCTCTTATCTTTTCCTGGTTGCTTTCTTTGGGAATCTCC
>NC_022013.1:86859786-86886423 GCF_000317375.1 Microtus ochrogaster
CTAGTTCCAGGACAGCCAGGACTGTTTCACACAGAAACCCTGTGTCAGAAAAACAAACAAAAGTCTTCACTGGTTCCTTGGTCTCCTCACTCTCCTGTTTTCTTTTTGGTTGTAATGACTAATCACAGGGCCTCCTGGATGGGAGCTGGGTGCTTTATCACCGAGCCATCCCTCCAACCATTTCCCAGTAGTTTTGCTTTCTCCGGAAGCAAATGGGCATAGTGAGGGGAACTACAATGATAAAGAACGAAGTTTAATGGTACATACATCTGAAAATGTACAATGAAACCCATCACTTAGTATTGTAATTTATTTTTTTTTTTATTTAAGGGCTAGAGAGGTGGCCCCGTCTCCAAAGACTAAGCTCACAGCCAAAAATTTAAACTAAAAAATTTTAAAAAGGAAACCAGCACAGGGCATTTACCCCCTTGGGTAAAGGTACCACAAAGGAGATGGGGGCGGCTGAAGCTGAAAGACCTCAGAGCCTAACCCCAAAAGCTAACGTGATAGGGTGTGGCCCGCAGTGGGATAGCCAGTGGGACCGCCAGAGCCTCTTGGAGTCTCTCTTTCTATTGGTTTCTTCGCACGCTGTGCAGGACACAAGTGCAGTGCCTGGGGGAACTGGGGCCGAGAGCCAACTCGAGGACAGCCCCAGCACGGGCTGGGACACCAGGCACAGCAAGGCAAAGGCGGACAGCTGGCAGGAGCGCCTTCCTGCTCTATCCGTGCCAGAGCCTTCCTGGGATATAAACCCTGGGTGATCCCAGCTGATGCCAAAAGAGGGAGAAGAAAACTCCGTGAGCACGAATGTGACACAGGACTGGCTCACTTCTGAGACAGACCCACAAGCAAAGCCTGGGAGACAGCTTAAGACGATAACAGAAGTCACAGGAGAGGAGTCGGGGGTATGGCTCGGCGGTACAGCACTTGCCTGTCCTGCAGGGGCCAGCACCAAATGGAAGGGAGGATGGGAAATAGCATAAGAATTTTAAATGCATATAATTAATAGCCCTGAAAAGAAAACAATGTTTAAGGAAACTGGTACTTTCTTTTTTTAAAAATTTATTTATTATTAAAGATTTCTGTCTCTTCCCCGCCACCGCCTCCCATTTCTCTCCCCCTCCCCCAATTAAGTCCCCCCACTCCTCAGCCCGAAAAGCAATCAGGGTTCCCTGCCCTGTGGGAAGTCCAAGGAACCCCCACCTCCATCCAGGCCTAGTAAGTTGAGCATCCAAACTGCCTAGGCTCCCACAAAGCCAGTGCGTGCAGTAGGATCAAAAACCCATTGCCATTGTTCTTGAGTTCTCAGTAGTCCTCATTGTCCGCTATGTTCAGAGAGTCCGGTTTTATCCCAGGCTTTTCCAGACCCAGGCCAGCTGGTCTTGGTGAGTTCCCAGTAGAACATCCCCATTGTCTCAGTGTGTGGGTGCACCCCTCGCGGTCCTGAGTTCCTTGCTCGTGCTCTCTCTCCTTCTGCTCCTGATTTGGACCTTGAGATTTCAGTCCTGTGCTCCAATGTGGGTCTCTGTCTCTGTCTCCTTTCATCGCTTGCTGAAGGTTAATATTCAGGAGGATGCCTATATGTTTTTCTTTGGGTTCTCCTTATTTAGCTTCTCTAGGATCACTAATTATAGGCTCAATGTCCTTGGTTTATGGCTAGAAACCAAAAATGAGTGAGTACATCCCATGTTCCTCTTTTTGGGTCTGGCTTACCTCACTCAGGTAATAGTGTTATCTATTTCCATCCATTTGCATGCAAAATTCAAGAACTCCTTGTTTTTTATTGCTGAGTAGTACTCTAATATGTATATATTCCATACTTTCTTCATCCATTCTTCCATTGAAGGACATCTAGGTTGTTTCCAGGTTCTGGCTATTACAAACAATGCTGCTATGAACATAGTAGAGCATATACTTTTGTTGTATGATAAGGCCTCTCTTGGGTATATTCCCAAGAGTGGTATTGCTGGGTCCAGGGGTAGGTTGATCCCGAATTTCCTGAGAAACCGCCACACTGCTTTCCAAAGTGGTTGCACAAGTTTGCATTCCCACCAGCAATGGATGAGTGTACCCCTCTCTCCACAGCCTCTCCAACAAAGGCTATCATTGGTGGTTTTTATTTTAGCCATTCTGACAGGTGTAAGATGGTATCTTAAAGTTGTCTTGATTTGCATTTCCCTGATCGCTAAGGAAGTTGAGCATGACCTTAAGTGTCTTTTGGCCATTTGAACTTCTTCTGTTGAGAATTCTCTGTTCAGCTCAGTGCCCCATTTTATAATTGGGTTGATTAGCCAATATCACGGTATAGTTTCTTGAGATCTTTATATATTTTGGAGATCAGACCTTTGTCAGTTGTGGGGTTGGTGAAGATCTTCTCCCAGTCAGTGGGTTGCCTTTGTGTCTTAGCGACAGTGTCCTTTGCTTTACAGAAGCTTCTCAGTCTCAGGAGGACCCATTTATTCAATGAGGTCCTTAATGTCTGTGCTGCTGGGGTTATACGTAGGAAGTGGTCTCCTGTGCCCATGTGTTGTAGAGTACTTCCCACTTTCTCTTCTATCAGGTTCAGTGTGTTCGGACTGATATTGAGGTCTTTAATCATTTAATCGATAAGTCACTGATGAATGGATAAAGCAGGGATGTGTCTAGTGTGGAGTCTGATTATGATTATGATTGACAGGGATGGGGAAATGGCTCTGTGGACAAAGTGTCTGCCTTGCAAGCATCAGGACCTGAGTTGGACCCCTAGAATCCTTAGGGAAAAAATCCAGTGCAGTAGCATGGGCACGTAATTCCATCACCAGGGAGGTGAAGACGGGTGGATCCTCGGGGCTCACTCGCCAGCCAGGCTAACCTAATTGGTAAAGTCTAGGCCAGGAAGGATATTCTGTCTCAGAAATAAACAATAAATAAATAAACAGGTGGGAAGCTCCTGAAAATGACAAACACATCCAAGGTTGTGTTCTGTCAGCCACACCCATGTGCACGCATGTGCTCTTGCACGCAGGCTAGCGCACCCTCACCCACACCCACTCCCCCACACATAGCTTTTAAGGGAAATACAAAACAGAAGGCCTAAATGAGAAGTAGGAGTGTTGGGAAGAGCAAAGAATTACTTCTACAAAAGTAGCTTTTATAATAGTTAAATTCATTTGGGGAAGATATCTTTATTTAATGGAGTGTTTTCTTACTTGATAAAACATTCATCATAGAATTGCCTTAAAACTGAATCTCTAAAAATATGACAGCATGTCATAAATGTATTTACACTCTACTTCCCTGAGCTAATTTCTAGCTTTGAATGACTCTCATCTGTATTGATATTTTAACTGTTGTCATAATGTAAAGGTGACAAACAAATGCTCCTGTTTCTCCAGGGAAACGAGTTCAGCTTCACGGCAGCATGAAGTGCTAGCATGGTGACGGGGCACAACATGCAGATATGAAGGGAGGTCGCACACACAACCACAACTCCCAGTTCAATTCGCTGTTCAACACCTTCATAAATCATTAAAGATTTTGACTTAAGCAGAATATTTGAAAAGTGAGCGAGTCCATGAGTCTATACTTTACAAGCACACTCCAAGTCTAATCATTGCACGTTGATCTGAGAGGCATGTCAACAGCCAGGTCATTAGATCCTTTCCCACAAGCTGGGATCCCAGAAAGGTGCACAGACACTTGCTAGGAACTTGGGGCTGGGAATGAGTTATATCCTGTATCATTTCAGGGTTCTTTCCACCAGCCGGTGTGATCTGTTCCCCTAGTGATGTTTTCACAAGTCTGTTCGTTCAGCTACTCCTCCATATTTGAGCCCAACTGAACACCCTGACCATCGTTTTCCAGGGTCAGGGCCCCGCAATGTGCCAGTGCCTTTTTGCTTTGGTGAGACAACCACCTCGCCGAGCAAAGACTGTTTCTCTTCCAATGCCACACAGGATGGGACATATAGTCAACATATTCAAAATAACACGCATGACATTCGATCTTATTAATGAGGTGTCACACATGTCACCTGTGACTTCCACCACTGAGACCATCATTTTTAGAACTAAGAAGAGTCGTGTGGAAAAATATTCTCACCGCTGGTGGAAAAAAAAAATCACGTTTTCACAGAGTTTGCAAACAGGGAAATATTTGTGGGTTTGTCTCATATGTTTTGCTTTTTTTTGGCAAAAGCAAAAGGCAGTTTTCTTTGCAACGAAAACGGCCTTTCGTTTTCGCCAATGCTTCACATCCATTTTTGCCAAGCAAAAAGCTGTTTTCCCAGGAGAAAACAGCTCAAGCTGAAATAAAAGGGAAGCACTATTTGTGAAAAATTTCCCTTTTTGAAGACAAAAATCACTTCACTCAGTGCTAATGTCACCTGGGGGGAGGAAGGTAATGGGAGGGCGGCTGGCGAGGACACACATTGATATGAGTGTAGTTAGGAAATAGAAAAATAAGTTCAAGGTCTCATGGGAGGCAGATTTTAAATTATGCCCAGAATTCACACACACACACACACACACACACACACACACACACACACACCTCACACCTTTAAAATGGTAAAGGTTTGTAGCAAATTTTATGTGTATATTTAACACAAAATAGGGAGAAATAGTGAGGGTTTTACTTTAACCAAGGCTATGATTAAGTATACCAATCTTAAAAATAAAATATTTGCCGCTTTCCTGCATGTGGCTTCGGCTGTTTCATGTTTGGCGAACATGGAGTCTCCTTGACAAGCTCGATCATGAATTTCCTGGAAACCTGAACCACGTCCATACCTAACCTAAGTCCCTCCCAAGACTTATATAACTGTGACACAACAGACCCTAGATCAATAACTATTGATTGTCTAAGAAGGATTTCCTTGTTTCTAAATGCATTTCAATTTAATGCATTTTTTTAAGAGTCTTAAATACACACAGGGAAAACAGCTTTATGGAAAATCACGAAGATCGCATTTTACTGTGCTCTATCTTTTTTTTTTTTTTTTTGATTTTTTGAAACAGGGTTTCTCTGTATTTTTGGTTCTTGTCCTGGAACTAGCTCTTGTAGACCAGGCTGGCCTCAAACTCACAGAGATCCGCCTGCCTCTGCCTCCCGAATGCTGGGATTAAAGGCGTGCGCCACCACTGCCCGGCTGTGCTCTATCTTAAAATTTCCCATGAACACCTCATCAACTTTATTTGCGTGTGGGTGCTATGCTGGGGATTGAACTGAGGGCCCCATGTGTGCTAAGCCAGTGAACTTGAACTACAGCTCCAGGCTCTTACTTCGTGAGACAGGGTCCCACTAAGCTGCTCAGGTTGAAGTTGAACTCACTCTATCATTAATCCAGAAGGATCCTTCTTCCTCATCCTAGCTTGGATTACAACCCTATCACATCACTTTAATGTTTATTCACGATTATCCTTTCTATGTTTAAGGACATTTTGCAGAACAGCAAAGCAGCAAGCAACCAGCCCTGATACCTTGGACAGCGCCAGGATCGCTGGGTTATCCCACGCTCATGTGATTGACTGGGACATTTGATTAAGTGAACCTTTAGAAAGCAAACAACCAAGAAAAGAGGAGTGGGCAGGGAAGGAAGCAGCATGAAAAACAGCACACCCCTGTTACTTAATCAGAGAATTAGAGCACTCTGGAAGCCCCTAGGGCACCACTTGGAAGCCTTAGGCTTCCTGTCTCCTTGTCTGTCCCTGGAGGCTGGGCCCTCCTGTGTGTCTACATCAGCCAGATGGTAGCAAGACATCTGGAGCGTGTCTACGGGTGCTGAGTTGTCCCTAACCAACAAAGGAAAAGGGGCTCTGGCTGGCTTCATCCCCAGTGGCAGTGGCGTGTGTGTGTGTGTGTGTGTGTGTGTGTGTGTGTGTGTGCTGCTAGCTCTCCAGTGTTCTAAGAAAGGGTCTTGGGTTCAGCAAGTTCAGGACCCTTGTCTGTCACCCTTCCCTCTCCAAAGCGAATGTTAAGAAGCTGACATTTATGCACATGAACAAACACCTGCCACCAGTGACTCGTGCCCTGAATGAGGACACACAGGAGAACATCAGGAGCCTGTAATGAAAGCTGGAGACTGTTACACTGAGTGTTACCAACAGCAGGCATCGACTCACACTGAACATGGCGTTTATTACAATCATCCACGTTACACCGTGCAGACAGCGAGGTAGGAAGTATCCTGTTTCCTCTTTGAGGCGCAGCCCAGAGCTGCTGCCTCCCAGTCCTCCTTTGTCAGATGCAGCAGTTCAGTTATATTCTGCTGGGCTTCTGCACATGAAATCCATCTCCGAGTGGGTGGAAGTAGCCCCAACTTACTTCCATGCTGTTCGCAGAGTTATTTTCATTATTGGTACATTACATGCTATCTCTGTAACTCACTGTACTTGGAGAAACAAATGTTGGACTCTGGAAAGAGGAAAATTAGCTTGATTGCCTTGACTCTCTTATCACCGTCAGGGTGGGCACTGTTCTCCATCACCACATATCAAACGTGTGCATCGCTGAGCCTGGGTCTGAGGCTTCAATAGCCCTGATAGGAAAATCATATGATGTGGATTTCAGAGACAGAATTAGTATTCTGCCCGATGCCTTCATTTTTATGCATAAATTATGTAAATGAGGAAATGAGTGTGCTCCACACCTTCTGCTGGGAAACTTTCTTGCACAGTTGCTTGTTGTGTCTTGTTGTCTGTTTTCTATAGTGCCAGGGGGTTAAAGTCAGCACCTTCCACACCAGTGTGCAGTACACCATGGAGAGCAACACCTTCAACCCTCTTGTTTCCTACACTTAAGATTTTTATTTCAATCCTTAGCACTGGAAAGATCTTAAGCATAAGTTCAATTATATATAGGTAAGGGTTTGGTCCAGTTTGAGGGAAAGAGAGCTCACACTTATCTGAGAGCCTGCCATGTGCTAAGCATTTTCACAGGTCTATTTCATCAATTTTGTCTCGTGGTGGTTAGTGTTATCAGCTTGACCAAATCAATTGGGAAGGAGCCTCTGAGAATGTTCGTAACAGATCCTTGTGACTGTATTCATCAAGGTGGGAAGATCTGTCCACTGTGGGCAGCATCATTCCCTGGCCAGTGGGTTCTTGACTGTGGAAGAGTGGAAAAGGAGAGCCGAACACAAGTATACACCTAAGTATGAAATTCACTGTTCCTTGCTCTTGGCTGTGGATGTCATAGGACCAATGTTTTCAAGCTCCTGCTGCCTGTCCATCCCCATCAGGGTAGACTGTACCTGGAACAGTGAGCTACAATAATCCATTCTTCCCTTAAGTTGCGTTAGTTGGGGTGTTTTACAACAGCAAGAGCAGAAGAAACTAAGGCAGGCCCGCAGTAGCTCTAATCATTAGCTGTGGATGAGGAAAGGGAGGAATAGAGGGGCGACATCCCTTGTCAACAGGCAGCTCATAAGTGGCAGAGCCAGCATCCACATCCAGGGCTGCCGCTTTTCATATTTGTGTCCTTTCCAATCTATTGTACAATCTTTCCCAGTGGGCAGGGCCCATGGGACAAGTGCTAAAGTCCAGAATCTTTCAGAGTGCAGCAGAAGGTGACAGCTGCATGCTGCTCAGAAAATCGTGAATGCAGTCTGTTCTGATCCACACATCACACCCGGCTCTTGCGTTATAGATACTAGGGCACCTGGATCACTACACATACTTTCTGTCATGTTTGTCACATGTTTTAATGTCCCATTAGTCTTAAGTTACTCTTTCATATCTGACACACGTTTTCTGCTTCCAGAGACAACAGGTTCTATTGAGACAGCTGCCCAAAACATTCATCTTTAACATCTGGATCTCAGGACTTCAGGATATAGCGCAGTGGTAGAGTGTATGCTTAGGCATGTGGGCCTGTGCTCTAACTATAGAGCTATAGAGATAGATAGATGAAAGATAGATAGATAGATGATAGATAGATAGATAGATAGGTAGGTAGGTAGATAGATAGATAGATAGATAGATAGATAGATAGATAGACAGACAGACAGACGGATCCTCAGAGATGAGACCCATGTCTCCATAGCCACATGGGTCACCTGTTGGGTTTCAATGATAGTCTCTGTTACCTACTGATAAATCTTGGACACTTTGCTTCTCTTTGTATATTTTAGTCACCTCATCTGCAAAATTAGAAATAGTAACAGTACATCCTTCACAGCCTCATCTGGGGACATCATATATTAATGTACCAGTCCTTGGATGATACCTGACCTTGGCAAGGGCCCTCAGTCTTTACCGCCCTGTGGCAACAGCCCTAGAATGGAGTCCTTTCTTTGTGAAGGGCCATGGCATGGCTTGCCAGGAGTCTGAGGACACTTATACTTACTAATTTTGGGAGATGTGATGCTTTTGTTTTCTGTTCAATGTGCCTTGAGACAGTCTGGATTTTTGCTGTTTATTTATGGATTTATTCTCCCCTTTCATGCCTCTATAACTTGGAAAAGGTCATGCACAATTATTGATATCTTACTCTGATTATATGCTTTGACTAAGAACAGAACCTACATCAGAGCTTTCCCTTGACTTCCCTGGCATCTGTCTTGACAATACCTCATTCCACTTCACTGTTAATAACTTACACAATGTGGTCTACTCAATCACCCATGTCATGGGTCTAGAACGTGTTCTGTGTCCTATAATTGTTTTACAAGATCCAAAAGGATTACAGAAGTGAAAGTGCTGGCTTCAAGGACCTTCCAGAGGTAATCTTTTGTTAGACTTCCAATTTCTTCTATACCTACAAGAACCAATCCACTGATATGTTGCCTTTTTCCACGTATGCACACCATCCATGTGAATATTTATATGGCTTTGCTCAAACTAATGATGCTTGCTATATTCTGATAGCTCAGCATAGTTATAGCTAAGAAACGTACTTTAAGTGTGGTGGCACATGTCTTATTAAACCCAGCCCTTGGGAGACAGAAGAAGGCAAATGTCTTGTAAGTCTGAAGCCATCCTGGTCTACATAGCTAGTTCTAAGTCAGACAGTGTTACATGGTGAGATCTCAAGAAAAAAAAAAGGAAGGGGGGGGGAAGGAAAGAGGGAAGGTGGAAAGGGAGGGAAGAAGGTATAGTTTAGTGGCATAATGCTGCAGACTGTGTCCAGCACAGAACCCCCAAACAAAACAAAAATAAACATGTGTCATAAGATCTACCTTTAAAATGCTGTCCAACAAAGAATACTGACCCACCGTTAGGGGCCAAGTGTCACTCTCAGCCCTGGAGATAATGCCAAGGACAGAGCTGCTGCTTTTGTAAAATGGCATTTTAGGGCAGGGCAGAGTCAAACACAGTTGGCCATACACACTGAGTATTGTATTGGGCTCTCTGGGAAATAGAGAGGAGAGAGTAGGACGTGAGGTAATGTGGTAGAGAGAGGCCCGAGGGTGAGTGCACCAGGGCTGTTTGAAATGGGGACAGTCCTTTCTGAGGCAATGATGTTCAGGATGGTGTCTAGAGAAAGGGAAGACCCAGCACTAAGACAGAAGACAGAAGAAACAGTACAGGGAGAGGACAAGGTAGAAAAAGAGTGTAATACTCAAGTTGGAGAAAGCACACCCACGTGATCAGACCTAGGAAGCCAGGGCAGAGCTCAAGGTTGTGAGCATAGACACTTACAGTAGAAGGCAGACCATGGTGGCCATTGTAAGTCTATGTGGTGATGAGTAATGTGTCCACACCTTGCACCGCGGGCTAGATTGGACGACAAAAGGGTCCTTCTTTTCCTTGTTCAGGTAGATATTTCCTCCAACATTAAACACCAATAGCCTACCTCAGAAATTACCAACAATGCCAAAGAAAACAAGCAGAGACTCATGGGAAGGAATAACTTTCCTTCTTTTATTATTTTATCGTTTTTGAGACTGGATCTCACTGTGTAGCAGCAGCTAGCCTCAAGCTCGCTATCCTTCAGCCTCTATCTTCTCAATTCTAGAACTCCAGACAGGGGCAGCCAATCCGCACTCAGAAATCAAGTTTTAGATACTGTGCCAAGAGCTAGCTAGAAAGAGAAGAAAATAGATCTTCAGTTCTGGTGCTCCTATTTTGAAATCTGTGGTGGCTTTCATCTCGTCTGTTATGAAGACAAAGATGGCCCGGGAACGGCGATTCGGGCTTCTTTGGGTAACGTGTTTAATTGCTTTAACATGAAGTATTGGTATCAGAAAAGGAAAGTTAATCTGTTACAGACACATTCAACATTCCAGACACAATCCATCAATTCTCTCACAGAAATAACAGCTTTCCCCATGTCTTGCGATATGAACTTAAATGAAGACGAGGTGCTTAGAGCTAGGTTTCAGCTGTTAGGAGCTGAAAATTCAAGGCCAGTGTTAACAAGCAGAAGCTAGAGGAAGGGGTGACACACATCCCTTTGACGAACTGATGAACTTTGAGTGTGAAATGAAACCCAGAAAACTGCTGTGTACAATCACTCACTTAAGTGTTAAGTGTCATTGCCCGGTTTTAAAGTGTTGATTTCTTTGAATGTGGTTCAAACTGTTACGCTAAGTAACCAATGGAGGGGTATTTAAGAGATGAATGCATTCTGTTCGTGGGGTCTTTTCCTTTTGTTGCTTGCTTTTGTTTTGTCTAAGGCTGTGACTGCGCTTCTTATAACATCTCAAAAAGACAAGAACGGGGAGAGCCTCCTCTATGGAAGACCACGCGAGAATGCTCTCCCACCTCCGTGAGCAGGAGGAAGAGAAAGCCAGTGATTTAGGAATCAGAGCTTCCTCTCGGGCAGATTTAATTAAATACTGAGATGTTAATGCAGCACTCGTCAGTGGACTCTTTAATTACCTTGAAAGCAATGCACTCCCCCATGTTCATTTTCCAGATGACAACATTGGAAATCAAGATTTATTAAATAATCACTAGGACAATTAGGACAAGGTCCTCTACAATCTCTATTCTGAGGGAAAAATTATCTCACCTTCCCTCAGTCTTATGAGGCCAGTGCTCATCATAGGACCTTTCCTGTGAACTAGGGATAATGACCTCTCCAGCCTTCCAGAATAAAATTATTTTCTTTTCTAATACTTCCTGTAAGAATGGGCTCTAAATAAAAACTTAAAAAAACATACCACACATTCCCTCTCCATATTTCCATCTTCTGCATTTACATCAGAAGTGAATTTTAATTTAAGAAGCACAGCAGCATAACTTTTTAAGACCAAATTAGCCTCGCTACCTAATATAAAATGCTGTTCCTCCAGCTATCGCTCTGAGGTTTTTCTTTAGATTAGATTGATCTCTCCTTTGCCACCGGAAGCCAGTCTTCTGATTGGAGAGTCCCGTGCATGGAGATGCTTTGGTGACTCAGGTGCTGCACTTGGTCACCGTCCTTTGCACACATCAAGAGGTATGCACAAGGAAAGGAAGGGAAGAGTTGAGTGACCGAGGTAAGCATTTGGTGAGTGAACGATGAAACCACGTTTCCAGTAGCCACCTCTGTGAGCAACTGTGTGGAGAAGCCAGGCTCTTGGAGAACTGGGGTTTCCGACAGACGGGCAATTGCACTGCACTCTTCAGTGGCGAAGGGTCACAGGCAAAGCCAACCTAAGGACTTTGGAATGAGAAGCATGATAGTGATGCAGTCTTATTTTACAGCCAGGAGCCTCCTGTCACTCCCCCAAAAGACAGTTTAATCAGCTGCTTATAACCCTCTGAGTCTCAGGAAGTGTTCCTTCATGTCAATTTTAGTCTTCCATTCTTACAACAATTATACTTGAATCATAAATACTCATTTTTTTTGTGGCAGGCTTTGGAGTTTTTGTATTATATTTAAATATAATGTATTTTAATGTTTTAAAGAGCTGATGCAGAAGCCATGGAGGGGTGCTGCTTACTGGCTTGCTCCCCACGACTTGATCAGCCTGCTTTCTTACAGAACCCAGGACCACCAGTCCAGGGGTGACACCTCCCACCATGGGCTATGCCCTCCCCCACTGATCACTAATTAATGATCATGGGCTTGCCTACAGCCCAGTCTTATGGAAGCATTTTCTCAGGTGAGGCTCATTCCTCTCTGATGACTCTAGCTTATGCCAAGTTGACATAAAACTAACCAGGACGTGAGTGTTACCTACAGGAATATGGGTAAAGGATTACTTACAGGAGCATGGGAAATTTGCCAGAAAACATCTCTCCCTCCCTCCCTCAGCAACCATGGACTGGTTCTAGATGGCAAGGGGTGAGCAGGCCCTTGTGAGTCCCTCTGTCCTTTGTGGTGAGATGTTAGCAGACTCAGTCTGGCACAGGGCTCGTACGGGCGATTACAGCTGCCAAGGGTTAAAGAATACACTGGGCATGTCACGCCGGGACAAACAGTCCACAGCATAGCGCCGTTTCCTCTGGCTCTTACATAATGCCCACTCCCTCTTCTGTGATGTTCCCGAGCTGAGGGGCTGGGGTGGTACAGACGTTTCATTTAGGGCTAAGTATGCAACAGTCGGTTATTTGCAGGGCTCTGAACGGTTGTGAATCTCCGTAGTTAACTGTCCCCTACTGCAAAAGGAAGCTTCTCTGACAGAAACTGGAAGCATGATTTTTTTGTTGTTGTTGTTGGTTTTTCGAGACAGGGTTTCTCTGTGGCTTTGGAGCCTGTCCTGGAACTAGCTCTTGTAGACCAGGCTGGTCTCGAACTCACAGAGATCTGCCTGCCTCTGCCTCCCGAGTGCTGGGATTAAAGGCGTGCGCCACCACCGCCCGGCTGGCAGCATGATTTATGAGCACAAATGTGTATATTTAGAAAGCAGCTCAGCAGGCATGTCTCATCCACGTAGCCTAACAGTAGCCTCTCCACTACGGGCACTGACCTTCCCAGGCACAGGCTTTTGGCAAGACATAAATTTCCTCCTATGGCAAGAACCTCAAATCCAATCGGAAAGTGGTTACCTCCTAACGGTCACACCACTATAGCATCATGGGCACTTTGTGCCTGGCAAGTCAGGATTGCCGCAGTCAGGGTCCACAATTGAGTAAGATTGGTAATGACAATTGTCCCCCTATGGCCTGCACGGCACCTTCTGGCACCGTGAAATCTAGCCAGCAGGGAGGAAGCTTCCAGATGAGGTCCAGCTTTATTTCCCCATGTTCTGCCACCAAAGCATGTGTTGTCTTCAGCAATAGGGCCTCACTATCTAGTTTTGGTTGGCAACCAACAGCAGTGGAAAGGTTTGTGCTGTTTTGGCAGCCAACAACTCATAAGGAGGTAGCCCATCTTTGGCACGGGATTTTCATTTAATAACCTTATGGCTTCTGGGAGCAGCTTTAGCCAATCATACGAGGTTCCTCCAATCCAACTCTCTGTTACTTTGAAAGCTTTCACACATGTTTATGTTGTATGTGAGGTATATCCCCCCTCATATCCTTTTTCCCTCCATCCCTCCTTTTTCTCTTCCGTCCCTCTTCCCATATGGGATTCCTTTGTCTCCTTAACGTTTTACTTGTATTTTCAGGCCAAGTAAACAAACACACACACATAGTGATGGATATATGATTTTGTGTATTTATATAAAAATCTAGGAATCACAAATGAGAGAACAATAAACACACACATGTAGTGATGGATATATGATTTTGTGTATCTATATAAAAATCTAGGAATCACAAATGAGAGAACATTAAATTTGTCTCTTTGTGATTGGTTTAATTTTAATTCATTTAATATGTTTATCTCCAGTCACATCCATTTTCCTACAAATAATATAACTTCTTTATGACTAAAAATATCCATTCCCTACACACCACATATTACCTCACACCACATATTACCTACACACCACATTTTCTTTATCCTCCTTAGATGGACATCTATACTGGCTCCATAAATTTAACTATTGTAAGCAGTACTGAAAAAAAACACACAATGTGTCTATGTCTCTGTGACACACTGATTTAGAGTCCTTTAGAATACTTTTAAATATAAGTGTGTCATTCTTGCGACTCTTTCAAGCCGGCTCACACAGTCCACTTCCTCATAAGCCAGCCATTACATGCTGATCATTGCTGTCTTATGCTGATTTGACCGTCTTCCTTCCCATCTTCCTGCTCCCAAGACCTGAGCACAATAC
Source organism: Microtus ochrogaster (assembly GCF_000317375.1). Classification (NCBI taxonomy): domain Eukaryota; kingdom Metazoa; phylum Chordata; class Mammalia; order Rodentia; family Cricetidae; genus Microtus; species Microtus ochrogaster. Next base: position 86,873,864 of record NC_022013.1, read on the forward strand.
TCCAGGGTGGTCTTGCCAAATGCACCGAATTACTCCATGTCTCCCTCACATTGTGATGTGATGTCTCTACGCATACAGCCCCCAAATCACATTAGCTTCCACAGTATACTGCAAACATGTCTAATCGTCGTCTTCCGCCCTGCTGGTCTCTCTGCTCTCTCGACCTTCCTTTTTCAATGCTGACTTCTGCAGTCCACCTCACCTCTCCAAAGCACTAGGGTTGTACCTGTCTGATTTCGTTCTCACTTCATTTGATCCTGCCCGTATTTTTAACCTTAGAAATTCCACATAGCACTTCTCTTTATTCACTGGTGTGTTTCCAAATCCTTTCTGATTTAATTTCATCTGCAAATCTAATTAGCATGCTGTTTACTACCCCCCCCCAGGTTACAAACAGAAATGCTCAGAATAAAAAAAAAAAAAAAACCAAAACCCAACCAGCATTAACAGGGATTCCCGGAGCCTTTCCTAGAGCCTCTCCTCCTGGGATAGCCTGGGAAAATGCAATTAACTTTCTCCAGCTCAGGGGATGCTTGTTTCAGCCACTTTACACCATTTTGATGGACAGCTGTGTCTCTTCCCTAATCAGCCAATTTGGAGATAGAACAATTACAAAAGACGGCAATTATTGAATGCAGTCTGTCACTGCGAAGATGGGGGCTGAGAAGGACAGAGGAAAGAAGATGGCCCAAATTCTAGTCAGATGATAAAAAGATCTAACTCTCGAGGGAGTGTGCTCCCACAGGGGGATGCTAAAAAGAAAGACGGAGGGGTGGAAATGCAGGCTGGCTTTCCAGCCCCTCTCACAGGCTACTCCTGATCACAGCGCCATGGCTTTTTCTGTGTTTTGTTTTTCTTAAAGACTCTCAGAGTTTGTTTTTGTTTTATTTTTAATCACACCCTGGTATTTAAACAATTGCCTGCAAGGCATTTTCTTTCATTTCTCTCTCTCTCTCTGACTTTTTGTTGTTGTCGTCGTCATAACTTAAATATATTGCACTTTATTTTTTAAGACTAATGAAATAAATGGCAAAATCTTTCTGAGAATAGCCAGAAGCCACAAGACTTTGAAGAGATGGATTTCTGTGCCCTCTTTCTTCTTCAGCCTCAATAGCTCCACGTTCCTCCTTGGCCAGTCAAGCAGTCGTCTGAAAACACCGTGTACTGTCTCTGTCTCTAATACGGAAAGCCGGAAAATGAAGATACGCCTTTCCTAAGTTTAATAAGCAGAGTGTTTGTGGTAAAGCTAAGAAAACATCACAATAAAGTATATCTCCACTTAAATATATAAAATTGGAGTGATTTCTAGGTAGCTTAAAAAATACAGGAACACAAGAGCAAGACAATAAAATAACTCATGTTAAAACTTGTGGATCTTAGTGAAGCAGGTCCTTCCCAGCATAGGCTGCCAGAGCGTCAGGAAGGAGAAGGCACAGACTGCAGTAAACAGACAAAGGCCAGGAAAAGCCTTTTCATATTTTAGAGGAGAGACTCACATTAGATCATCCTAGGAACACTTTACAAAAGCCTTTGCTTCTCTCCAACTTTTTTTTTTCCTATTCTCAGTAGGAAGGTAGAAAACAAAAATTCCACATAAAATTCCACCCTTCCGGTAAGGGAGGGAGAGAGAGAAGAGGAAAGGTGTGGATAGATGTCAGAGGGAGCTAAGGATTACTGAACTCAAGCGAGTATCTCCACCGGCAAGTAAACTGAAAATAGAGCATGGGAAACTCTTAACACCCAGGCTTCCTGGAACCCTGAAGCAGGTGGGATGGGCTCCATTGAGAAGCCTCCACCGTATTTATACAGATGCTCCAACACATCCATAGAACTGGGCGAGATACGGGCAAATGAGGTTGAGCGCTGAGCCTGGTACCTGGCTTGCTTTCTCTTGGTTATGTGGTCTTCTGCATGTTATCCCAACCCCATCGCTCTCAACGTTGTTAATGGGCACATGCCTCCTCCAATCAGGCTGCAGCAATGATCAGACTGAAAGATGGAAACAAAACCTCAAGCTGCATGTAGCTATCAGCACATAACTAAGATTTCAGGAAACCTTAAATATTCCATTATCACTGAGAGCACCTAGGATTGCTATCAAACACCGCTGGGAAACATTCAATTTTGTATTCGTTAATCCTTATCTAGTGATAATAATGCTTTAATTTTCAAATAAATTTATAAGAACATAAGATATAAAAATGTTTGATGGCATGGGATATAACTTGATAGCAGAACACATGTTTGGCATTTAGAGGATCTAGGTTTAATCTTCAGCACTAAAACCATTGTCATCATAATAAGCTTAAAAATTAAAATTACTAGTAAATACTTAATTGCACATACTTTGGTTGTTGTTGCTTTTAGAGACAAGGTTTCTCTCTCTGTATAGCCCAGGCTGTCCTGGAACTCCCTCTGTAGACCAGGCTGGCCTTGAACTCAGAGATCCTGCTGCCTCTGCCTCCTGAGTGCTGGGATTAAAGGTGTGCACCACCATTGGCTGACTTCTTTTTTTTATTTATTCAACAGTAATCTATCTCAAACAATCAAATAAATCTTGTAGGTATGTTTTCTACAAGATTTCAATCTTGAAATTGAAGTTTATATTCTGGAATTAGTCTGCCATTTAACTTCTAAACATTTTGCTTTATTTTCCATTTTTTACCAATGATATGAAGAAAAAGCAAGTAATTTAATACCTGATTTACAAAATGAAAAAACATTTAATAATCAAATGATGAATTACTAAATAATAAACAACAGAGTAAAGGTTAATTCAATTCACTTGGGCATAAGGATTCCTCAAACAAAAATACCAACCCTTTGGAAAAGGATACATATTTACCTACTTTGAATACAGTAGAACTGAAACTAACCAGACCACAAATATTGACCCTGACTGAACCCTGCAATTGCTAAGTGATTGTTCAGTGTCAATCTGCAAATGGTCTGGACATTTGAACATGGAAAGCATGCTATTGTCTACATTTAGCCTCCAGTGATACATAGGTGACAAAACCACATATGAAACATGCTATGGAAAAATGAATCTGTGTGTGTGTATATATATATATACAAGTTGACACTGCCCCTTGGTAATAGCACATCCTGTTGTTGTGACAAAATTCCTTGCAACAATAACAAAAGGGAAGAAGAATTTAATTTATTTTATGGTTGAAGAAGAGGAGCAATACATTGTGGCAGGGAAGGCATGGCAGCAGGAACCTAGGCTTGGAGGTCATATTGTATCTACAGTCAGAAAGCAGAGGCAGACAAGGGTTCATGCTCAAGTGGCTTCCTCCTTTCCCCTTCACATTTGATCTCCCACTTTCGGGATGGGTCTTCTCTTCTCAGATAAAGGTCTCTGGAAACTGCCTCTAGGAAGCACATATCCAGAGGTGTGTCTCCTAGATGACATTGTGGAAAAAGGCTTAGTGATCAAGATGTCATACCATCTGGACTCACTGAATCTCAGCGTCCCTGAAAGTGAGATAACCCAGTAGCTTGCCCCCACACAAAGTGATGCAGTAAGGAACAGAGAGCGAGCACCAACCACGAGGTGTTCGCGTCTAAAAATCACCCCTAAACCTAGATAGGTGCAAGCTCTAAACACCAGTCCACAGGAAGGACCTGCAGAAATGTCGCAAAGGAAACCCGTGGGATAGGGGACTAGGCTGGAGTCATTATGTTTCTCATGGTCACGACAAAAGCAGCTTTAGGGAGGGAGGATTTTTTTCAGGTTCATGGTTTGTGAGGGTGCATCCATCATGGTGGGGAAGGCATGGCGGGGTTTACAGTTTCAGTGGACTAGAAAGAGGTGTAAACCATAAGCTCCACCCCAGGACCCTGTATCTGTCAGTTGGACCCTACATCCAAAAGCTCCCACTACTAACCAGCACGGCCAGCTGGAGACTGTTCAAACGCAGGAGCCCATGGCGGGGGGCATTTCACATTCAAACCAAAGCACAGTCTAAGAGCCTAGGGACAAAAGGCCCAACTGACCCAAAGAATCCATGAAATGAAGGAAGGAAAGAAAGAAGAATGGAAGGAAGGAAGGGAGGGAGGGAGGGAGGGAGGGAGGGAGGGAGGGAAGAAACATTAACCTTTGGTGGGTCCTGATGTGAACAAGCCAGTAGTACAACCACACCTCTGGGATAAAAAGGGGACTTCCAAGGTGGATCAGAAATTAGATGGTGTTGAAGATAGGCTGCCTTGTTGTCATTTGATGGTTAGAATTTTAAGCTGCCTTTTCTCAATTAGAATGAACACTGTAATCTTTCAGAGTGATATGACATTTGAAGTTTGGTTTAAAATATTTCAGGGAAGGAGGAGAGAGAAGGGTGTGTGTTGGGGGTGGGCAGGCATGGCAGGAGGAGAGACAAAACACAATCACCACACTGTTGTTCAGAATTGGCCCAGGTGATGAACACGGGTGATGTAAACATTCTTTTGTATGTTTAATTTTTTTTCACACTGAAACATTTTTTTAAAAGTCAGTAGGTCTACAGTGTAGCTGTTTGTTCACATCCCATCCCATAGATAACTGCACAGTAGTTTTGGAGAACCAACAGCCTGATAAACAATTATCAATCAGATCAGTCTAAGCTGCAATGAAACAACAGTCCAATACCCTCAATTATGAACTATTCTGGTTCACATTAGAAAAAAAACAAGATGTAGTGGTTTGAATAAGAATGCCCCCCCCCCCATAGGCTCATAGATCTGAATGCTTGGTCATCAGGGAGTGGCACTATTAGGAGAAGTGGCCTTGTCGGAGTAGGTATGGCCTTGTTGAAGGAAGTGTGTCACTGGGGTGGGCATTGGAGTTTCAATGCTCAAGCCAGGCCCAATGCCACTCTCTCTTCCTGCTGCCTGTGGATCCAGATGTAGATCTCTCAGCTACTCTCCAGCACCATGTCTCCTTCATGCTGTCGTGCTTCCTGTCATGGCAGTAATGGATTAACCCTCTGAACCTGTAAGCCAGCCCCAGTTAAATGTTTTTTTTTCTAAGAGTTGCCATTGTCGTGGTGTCTCTTCACGGTGACTAAGGCATGGACAGCAAGAACTCCACCTCCTGTTCAGTGTCCTTGAGGAAAGGTGGTGACATCTCTGTGGAGCCTGGTGATGTTGAGGTCTGTAGTGAAAGATGTGGAGAGCATAGGGAAGGAGAAAGTACTACCTACAGAGATGCTGTTGCACAATAATCTTCCTCTTTCCCTATTGGTAGAAGGCTCTGTCTAGCTCCTGCATGGTCATAACCACAGCCGAGAGCCCTAGGCTTTGAGGTGCACTAGATAAAAACAGCATCAAATTATGAAGAACACGATACACACCACTTGTATATGACTGCAAAGCAAACCCCACCTAGAGCCTAGTGGTACATGTCTGTAATCTCAACACTTGGGAGGTAGAGTCAGGAGGATCAGGAGTTCAATGTCATCCTCAGGTACACAGTGAATTCAAGCCCAGCCTGGGCTACATGAGGCCCTATCTTAAGAAAAAAATAAATCACCTAATTTTTACCTGTGTCTCTTGCCCTGTTTCCATCAAGAGTAGAGCCACTCACAGCTACGTCATCGCATCTCTGTGTGGGAGTCTCTGCAGTGCTGGGAACTGAGTCCTGGCTTTCAAGACTGCTAGGTAAGATCTCTACCACATGGGCATCCCAGCTCCAGTCTGGGCATCCTTGTCAACACACACTTGCCATGGTAGATGGAGGGAGGGAAAACATTCCTCTCTCGGGAAGGAGCTCCACCCCACGCATGAGCTCTTCACTCCAGAAGAGCAGTGACTGCGCTTAAGGGGATGTGAGGGATGCACCTGGAGAACATAGGGAAGGTCGAAGATGATGTCCGGATCTAAATGTGCCTTAAGTTTTAAAATATATATATATATATATATATATATATATATATATATATTTCCCTTGGGTCTTTGTTGCGGTGCCAGTGGTTTTATTTTAGGTGGCTATGCAGTCTTGATTTTATTCACTAGCTCACCAATACAACAGATTTCTTTTTATGCCCAGGAATACGTGCACCTCCAGTTACCCTGTGCAGAGGAGTAAAGCTGCTGTACATAAAAGGACCCCTGACTCACACCCTACCCTCAGTTCCAAGCACACACGGCTCCCCAACCCCTCTGGGGAGGGCAGAGAGGCATAACACTGAGCGGCTGTTTGAAGGGTGGAACAAAAGCTCACCCCCATGTCTTGGAGCTAACAGAAGGAAAAGGACATTTACATAAGATGAGACGCCAATAAATCGGAAAGTTCAATGTGCTTAGAAATAGACAGTGGCGGGGACAATGACAGGGAAATCAAATCGCTGCGGCAGACTGCATCTTTCATGTTTCATTTGCGTTTAATTCCTAAAGAAGGCAGAGGTTCAAAGGAATGGCTCCCCCCCAGACTCCTCCTCCTGAAAAACTTGTGCCCACCCCTCAAATGCCAAAACCCAGAGACAACCCCTGTTTGTTACACTTGAACCGATCATTTTTCATTCGATACTTATTGATTAGAAGCAATGTTCATCTGAGTCTCAGCCACAAAGTAGTGTTTCAATCAAGCGAAGATGGACATTTCCAGCCTGTTCCTGCGCGCTGACCCATCTGTCACATTCTTCGTGCCCAGAGGGAACAGCAAGTTCTCTTGCCTCCCCTTCTCTCCCTTCATTGCTCTTTGTCATACACAAAAATACACAGGCAACACATGAATGTATTTTATCTGTTCTAAGCAGAAACTTTTTTTGTCAGCTCAGTCAAAAGATGAAATAAAAAAAAAAAAGGATAGAATTAAATCTCCGAGTAGCGAAGAACTGTTTCATTGGGTTCAACACGAGGTTAGAACAAAGTAGAAGCTATGGGGAAATTGAAATCAGACATGTTTAAATGACTTTAGACGGTGTTTTTTATTAGTAAAGGTAACGATATGCGGAGCCATCTGGAAATGGAGACCACATGTTTTTGATGGTCATGAACTTGACACCCAGCGAGGCAATTAACCCTTACTGTCCTGGCTTCCTCCCTAACGTCTCAGGATTGTTGTGTTGTGCTGGTGATGGCCTGAAGCTGATTTCAACCCCGGGGTAAACTGGGAGATATAAAGGACATGGGGCCTCACTCAGGGACATAGAGAAGGTGACATGAGCTAGTGTTCCCTTCTGTGGTTGCCCTGCAGGGAAGGAACAGAGCTAAGCATTGAGATGTAATGATTTTTACTATAGAATCTGAGGCCTTAAGTAAGACTGCAGGTTGATCTGCTTTGTTTCCTCCCTGAGGGTAGCTATTGCTGTTTAAAAATTATGAATATTGATATTCACAGAGACTAGAGGTTCATTCACTCAACAAGAATTTAAGGAGCATTGGCTATATTTAGGACAGCATTATTTGAAATTTAAAAGCTCATTATTTACTCTTTTATTAGGTTTTTATTATTTTATAATTAGGCATTTTTTTTAAACTTTCCTGTGAAGGGAACAGATTTGGGTTATAATAAAAAAAGGATTTATCACAAAACATGGAGCTTGAGGTGGCTCATCTGGTAAAGGCTACTGGGCCTGACAACCTGAATTTGAGTCTCAAGACCCACACAGCAGAAGGAGAGAAACGACTCTGAAGGGTTACCCTTTGACACGCTGCGGCACAAGGGTGCGTGTGCGCGTGCACACACACTCCCCCAACACACACACACATACACACACACACACACACACACACAATAAATGTAAAAAAAAATGTGATTCTACTTACTAACAACAAGCTGCTTTGCTCTTTTAACTTCTCATCTGATATAAAATACCACTGCCCAAAAGATTATGCTCTATTGTATTCTTAATTCAAGCCCCAGATTATAGAATTTTTAAATGAACTCAGAGCCAATCCCCATTGGTATTTCAGAGTGTCAAATCATCATTTCTCCATATTTTGTATTCCAGAGTTTTTTTTTCTTTTTCCAACCTGTTCTGTAGACAGGTTTCCAATTTCATACCCCATCTTCAAGTGTGATTCTACAGGAAACCGCATACAAATGGGAAATACTCATTCTACTTCTGAAACAAATAACCCTCTAATTTGATAACAAATACATTTCACTTAAATGCAAAGCTCACTTTCACTTCCAAAAACCTGACCTTTATTTCCCACAAAACTCCTATGAAGAAATCCCATTCATGAATTTCATCAGTACCAGAACAAAAAAATATCTAATTGCCTCTTCTATGAAATCTGTATTTATCAATTATGGCTTTCTCGGGGAAATTCTAATTTGCAAAAATGCTCTGCATTCCAAGCTTTAACAGTTGGAGGTGGATGTCCTTAAGGATGGAGGGGAGAAAAGTTCTTTTTTAAATGGCACATTTACTAATTATAAAATGCTCTTATCTCGCTGTAGCCGGAGCCAACAGGAACATGTGCCTAGCACTCAGAAATCCCAGGATTGTCACAACTTGTGCCAGCTGTGGAGGTTATGACACCTGTGCCAGCATCGCCAGCTCTGCCCACTGTCATCTGTTCCAACTGTTCCATCTGCACTGTTTGTACCAATTCTCCCATTTCTGCATCTGTACCTTCTGCAGAACCGTTTCCAACAATGCCAGCTGTGTCATTGGTGCCAAATATGCCAGATGTTCTATTTGTCCACCCTGGGCCAAATCAATGCAGTTTTGTGCTCATTAGTTTTAGCTGGTAGATTCTATTTTACAATTTTTTGAGATGTATTTAGATTGAATCCAAGCAAATATCCCCCTTACATCATCTCTCTGTCTATCTTTTCTGCAACCCCAACTTTCTATCTGATAGCGTGGACTTGGTCGGTGTTATCAGGATTTTGTTAAAACAGCTCACCAGAACTGGCTCGATATTAATTACGGTAGAGAATCTCCTACAGTGTAAAATTATACACCTCAAAAGGCCGCGGAACACAGCATCAAATTTCCAAATTAATTAAAAGAGAATAAACTTTGTTCTGATAAACAAATCGAGAATGCTCAAAAATCAATATGGTAAGCCGATTAGAGTAATCTGCCACATAATGTCCCATTAAGATGCCTGTTTATTGGTCTTCTAATTGACAGAGTTTTGCATGCGAATTAACAGTTATGTCACCCCCCCATCCCCCTACTTTCTGAGTTCTGCTCCGGAGAGTATTAACCAAGGATGTGCCCGGATGGGGAGGAAGACCCAGTAACCTCACTGCTTCTGAGTTGAATGTGGAAAACTCAGGGTTCAGTCCTCCGGCTACAGTCTAGCTTCTCTATTCTCCCAAATGTCGTTTCCACTGGTGCCAACACAAGCCATTCTTATTCATGTGATCTTCCAGCTTTAAAATTGGAAGGAAAAAAAAACTGCTTTCATGCCCACAATCTCAATATTCCACATCGCCACAAACCAAATCCTATTTTTTTTTTCCCTCATCTGGGAAGGTTCTTCTAAGGAGCCCTGATGCTTAATCTCTGGATTTCCCCTCACTCTTTTCTCCTCCCATCTTTCTCGGGGTAGTAGGTGGGTAGGAGGATGAACTTGTTGATGTTTGAAAACCGAAGGCCTACCAGGAATGTGAGGTCCGAGGAAGAGGAAACGTCTCATTTGCTGACCATGGGTTATCTAACTGAACCCTTCAGATGAAGTAAGTAACATCCATTAGCTAATGCTTCAAACTGTTTGCTCTGAAATTCTTGACAGTGGGTAGAACGTCAGCTCACAAACAGACCCAGAGATCTACACTCCATCTAAATGTGTGTTTCAGAGTTCTGCTGAGATTGCTGGGGGCTAGGAGGGCTTGGGGGCGGGGTGGGACTCATAGCTTTCAGGGTGAGACCGATGGGATGGGGGTGTTGGAGCAGCCTACCTCTCCATCTATGTATGTGATGACGAGCACCCAGAATATGCCTCAACAGCTTTATCGGGTTTTCAAATTCCGTACAGGAAACTCTAAGCATGGAAGCGTGTCCACCACTGAGGAACACACCTAGTTACTCCTTCCTAGGCTGGGGCCTGTATGCCGAGGTCCTAAAATCTACAGGGCATCAGTTCCTGAATATTCCTGTTTGGGGATAACACCCTCCCTTCCACACACTCTTCCTTTAGAAGGCCAGAGGTTATTTCTCAGTATATTCCTCCATTTCTCCCACCAGAGTTTGACCTGTTCCTGATCCTTTTCCTCAGAACCTTTCCTTAACTTTTTCTGAACGTGGGGAGGAGACTGGATAAATATCAATTTATTAAAAATGGTAGTTTCGTAACAAAACATTACCAGTTCTGAGTTAGAGGGATTCAATCTGAGTCTGCTGACCCTACTTCTAGAAATGTCACCAACTTTTTTATTCTAATTTTTTGTGTTGCGAGATGCCAGGAAGGAACATCTTAATTAGGACTAAAATAGTCCGTGACTCGTCAGGAGTGCACCCTGTACCTTCTTGGTACATTTTAATTAATACAACTTCTGCTCCCTGCTGACAAAGATGTTTCCGATGGTGTTTTGGCCCAACATATTTACCGCCTTCATTGATGTGAGTCACTTGAATACTTGGAGGAATCCACACACTCCATGGCTTCATGTAAAAAGGATGGAGTGTTAGAACTGCCAGGTGGGCACACATAGCAGAGAAGACTTCCAAACATCTCTCTGGTCTTCTTTGATGCAGATTCTTAATGCAAACCCCCAAGACCCCAAAGGATTTGCACATACAGAATAGAAAACCACACATTTCCTGAGTGCTTTAGAAATCTGTTATTGTTGCATTTGCCTTTCTGGAATTAGTAAGCCACCAAGGAGAAGAACACTACCCATTGTTTCCTAGCTGTTTGGAGTCAACAGAAAAGAACCACAGGCCTTGTATGTTTCTTGAGTATTTGCCTTTCTACTGTTTCAATTTCAAAGTCCACATTTTTAAATCTGAAAAGAGAATGGAAAACTCTGTCCTTTTCCTTGCTTCATGACTGGGCACCTTGGTTTAGCATGCTGTGTCCTTCCCTACATTAGAACAGGACAGCAGTTTTAGGATCAATTTCCATTACAACAACATGAAAGGGATTAGAGAGATAGCTCAGTGGTTAAGAACACTTGTTCTTGCAGAGGACCTGGGTTTCCCAGAACCCACATGGTAGCTCAGAACTATCTGTAACTCCAGTTCCAGGGGATCCAACACCCTCTTCTGACTTCTGAGAACATCAGGCATACATGTAGTACACATAGATACATGCAGGAAAACGACTCATAAACATAAAACAGAACAAATCCATCTTTAAAAATGATATTTTAAAAGACAACATGGAAGGAAACAATGACTCTCCCTGGGGTATCGTGGCCCAGCATTACTCTGGTTGCTACTTTTGCCATTTTCATTATTTCTCACTCATTTCTAGATGGCAGTGTTTTCAGGAAATGTCATATCTTGATGCGCTAATGTAATATTTCAAGGCTTTGTACTTGGCTCCTAAGTGACAGTCCTCGATTCTAGGATGGATTCATCAGACAAGCTAACTACATCTAGAAGAGAAGTCTGCCCAAATGTAGAAGAGTTTGAGGGATCAGGATGAAGCTTGATAGAAGACAAAGGAGGGAAAATAGCAAGTCATTGCAGCCACTCAAGGCAATCAATGGGCAAGAGTAGATGTATTTTCTCCTAAATAAAAGATCGACAGCATTAGGAATTAATGACTGAGCCATCAAGCAGATTTACTGAGCCATCAAGCAGATTTACTGAGCCATCAAGCAGAAGGCAGCCACAGAGATTCACTAATCTAACTATAAACTGTGAACCCAGGAGTAAGCAATGTAGCCACATTCACCCATTTAATTGGTAGAAAAACTAAGTCTAAAATCAACCTGTCAGCCAGGCATGGTGGAGCATGCTTATAATCCCAGCCCTTGGGAGGCTGAGGTAGGAAACTACTGTGAGTTCAAGTTCAGCTAGAGCTTCATACTGAGATCTTTGCCAGCCTGAAAAACAGTTTGAAACCCTAAAAAACAAATTAATTGATTAAAACAGTATCTTAGAGCTCAGGGCCAGCCTGATCTACAAGAGATAGTTCCAGGATAGGCACCAAAAGCTACAGAGAAATCCTGTCTTAAGAAAAAAAAAAAACAGTATCTTAGAGTTAGGTGTTTGGTGTATGACTGTAATCTCAGTACTTGGGAGGCTGAGGCAGGAGGATCACAAATTCAAAGCCAGCCTGACTATGTAGTGAGATTCTGTCTCAAGATGCCACACAACTAACCCCTCTGTGCCTTTGTTTCCTTGTCTGCAAAAAGGGGATGAGAACACTCCCACCCGGCAAATCAAAGCACTCAAAATTAGATCTTATAGTCAATGAATCATTTGCAATCATTACCATTACCATTGTCATCATCATCATCATCATTATTCATTATCACCATCATCATCATCATCAACACCACCATCACCATCATCATCACCATCATTACATTCATTATCACCATTATCATCAACAACATCACCATCATCACCATTACTGTCATCACCACCATCATTACATTCATTATCACCATCCATCATCATCATCATATCATCATTGTTAGGATTCCTTTTTAGAAAGATTCT
>NC_022013.1:86886682-86917483 GCF_000317375.1 Microtus ochrogaster
TGTGAGACACCGTGTGGGTGCTGGGAACTGAGCCCAGGTCATCTGCAAAATCAATAAGTGATCTTAACCACTGAACAATCTCTCCAGCCTTGTCAGGATCCTTGAATGAACCACACAATCTTAACTCTCCTGGGTCATAACAACTAAATCTCACAAGCTACAGCATCAACTGAAAACTATGCTGTCACCTTGAATCTCATTTCCTTATTTTTATTTTGATGATCATGTTTATGAGAAAAGAAGTTGGATGAGCCTATAATTAAGCATTGACCCAACGGCCTGGCCTGCTTTCCGACCCTTACTACACAGTGCAGAGTCAACCCATGCAGGGGAACTACAAAGGTCCCAAGTTAATAGAAGGGAAACAAAAGTGTGATTGATCCAGGACAATAAACAGCACCAAGCAGTGTCATTTAGTTTTACAAAGAAAGCACATCATCCATCAACAACAGTCTCACCCAGACTTACTAAGACATTTTCCACTAAATTAACATATCATTTAATGTCTAAATCATTGTTTTTGTGTGTGGTTCTGAGGATGTGGCTCAAGGCCTCTAGTATGCCAAGTATAGATTCTACAGTTGGGCTATACCCTATCTGCTGTGACGTACTTTATACTTTAGAGTTTTTGCTTGTTTGTTTTGGTTTGGTTTTTAGCAACCAGGTGGTGCACATCTTTAATTCCAGCACTTGGGAACCAGAGGCAGGCAGATTTCTGTAAGTTTGAGGCCAGCCTGGTCTACAGAGCAAGTTCCAGGACAGGCAGAACTGTTTCACAGAGAAACCCTGTCTCAAAAAAACCAAAAACCAAAAAAGGAAGGAAAGAAGAGGGGGAGGGAGGGAAGGAGGGAGGGAGGGAGGGAGGGAAGGAGGGAGAGAGGAAGGAAGGAAGGAAGGAAGGAAGGAAGGAAGGAAGGAAGGAAGGAAGGAAGGACAGGAGTGGGCTCTGTAACAGAGGACATGCTTAGCATGCATGAAGCTCTTGGTATAATCCCTAGTACCGAGAAACCTTGGTAAAATGTATAAATTCAATGAAAATCTCTTTGGGAAAAATGTCAAGCATTGGGGTGGGGGGGGGTTGCTGTTGTTTGGTTGTTTTTGTTTGTTTGTTTGTTTTAATGGTCCTGGGAAACAACTAAGGGTTTTACCCATGCTAATCACATAACACCCCTGAGCTACACCCACAGCCTCCAGTTATCTGTATTTATAGATTGTTCTGATGCACTGTGAAGGTTGAAAAGCCACGTTATGTAAACCATATGCATGCAGGAGCCTGAGGGGGACAAAAGGGTGTCAGAGAGCCTGGAATTGAAGTTATGGAAGCTTTGAGTCATTCTGTGAGTGCTGAGAAACAAGCCTGGGTCCCTTGCAAGAGCAGGAAGCACTCTTAACCTGAGTCATCTTCTCAACCCTGAAAAGCCACTCTTCTAAGACTGGTCTGTACTCTTTCCCCTTCACTGAAGCAATCTCCTGGGGGGGGCGGGGACCTGGCCAGAGGCGGGGCTCAACAGCACAGCAGCTGCCGGTGAACCCCAGTACCAAAGGGAAAAACAGCAGCTTCTAAGGTTGGGTTTGAGTTTTAAACAAGAAATTGGTTTTCTTTTGTTTGTTTGTTTACAGAATGTTAAATGCCAAAAAGGTTCGGATGAAACTGGGTTAACTTTTCCTGTCTGGGCTTCGGTTTCCAGACTCATTTCTTGCCTTGTCTCAAATCCATTCAAGTCGGATTGAGTCACAAAAGCCAGAGATGGACAGAAGATTAGCTTCCCAGTTTGCTCCCTATGCCTCGCTGTTAACCTTGCTATAACTCCAGATACATCAGGACGAGTGTTGGGATGTGATGACACAGACAGAAACGTGTTAAGGAGATGGGTCACGGTGCTGGAATGTAGTGAGATCACAAAAACACAGTGGCATATAAACTCCTCTTCATATGCTAACACGGAATCCATAGGGATTGGATTACAGCAGATAAGCTTTTTTCTCACCAAGCAAATGTCTCAAACCATGTTAAAAGCTCTTGGTGTCCAACCTGTGGACTACGGCAGATGCATGGAGCCCAAATGGTTCCCTAAGGTGGACCAGACAGTGAACCCTTCATCCTGAGGCAGCAGTACTTCTGGGCTAGTTGCATTCAGATATTAGCAACCTCATCTATTGGTCGTACAAATATTGCCATCTCTGTACACATAAGGAATTGTTAACTGAAATTCCCTGAAAGAGAATCCACACCTGCACTGAACGTTCTGACAGGCTGACTAACTGAGTAGGTCAGTGACTGTGGAGAGGTCGGGATGTTGCAGGTCCTGAGCCTAATTCTCCTGGGTTATCTTGGCTCCCTGGGCAGCCATTTCCTAGTCACCTCTGGGTGTGACCTAACATCCTTGTATTGGATAAATCCTTTCAGAATGTACAAACAGATCCTTCCTGTCCACCAATCCAATCACTAAGAACAGTTTCAGTCAGCGTCTGAGGCCCCTAGGTAAGGTGTCCTTTATGTGCTGGGACCCTCCCCCCTGATATTTACACCAATATATTTTAATATTTTTATGATTTTTTTTCTGTTCTGTTATTGTAAAAGCTTTGTGAAACTGTTACCCATTTGAACACAGTATTTGGGGTAACCTAAATCTACGTCCCTAGCTCAGTTACTCATATTTAGCTCCAGAATTATCCTCTTACTGTCTTTGAGGTAGGGGTAGTTTTTGTTGTTGTGGTGGTGGTGATGGTTTTGTTTTGTTTTTGTTTTATTTTGACTGAACGCTAAAGAACACTGAACAGCACAAGCCAAATACTTAGAACGTCGTTCAGGAGACGTCCTAGCTTTAAATAAATAAATAAACAAACAAACAAACAAGAATCATGACCATGCTTAGAAGACCAGTCCTTGCGAGGCTGAGGCAAAAGCATCATAGGTTCAAGGCCAGGCCTCACTGGTTTGTTGAAGAGCCCCATGTTGTAAAGACATCTAAATCCTTCCCAGGGACACATATTCATATTCTCCCTCTCCCCTCCCTTCCTCTGCCTCTTTCTCTCTCCCCTTCCTTCCTTCCTTTCCCTTTTGTTTACAACTGTTTTATTTCTGACGTGCATAATGCATTTTAACAATATTACAAAAGTACAATCAACAGTACATGATCAAATGACTGGCTGTCTAAATCATAGTATTCTGGATAAAACTTCAGGGAAAGGGTGATTTTACATTTTTCAAAGGCCCACTAGCACCCAGTACCACACTGTCCTCTGTTCTCATCTCTTTCAGCATTCAGAGACTTGTAATGAAGGGTAGGCCCGCTCTCCCACTGAATTGCCAAGTGATCATTCAGCATCCTAGGGCCCCCCTCTGAAGACTGGAGAGAAAGCCACATCTTTTGACTACAGTTGATGTTCTGAGTGATAGAGGCATCCTGGCTTTAAGGCCTATAAGGCCCCAAATTCGTTGTAAGTTTAAACAACTCAGAAAGTGAGTACAAAATCAAGAAATCAAGACTTAAACATCAATTTAATACTTGAGATTGTTAGAATTTTAAAAAGTCAAATGATATAGACTGCATTTCCTTTTTATTTGCTGTAACTTTACTCAGTTTGCTCTTTAATGGCCAGTATGTTTATCTGTTTTTGAAATGCTAATTTGGGACTGGGAAGATGGCTCAGAGGGTAAGAAGATGGCTCCGTGGGTAAAGGCACTTGCCATCAAGCCTGACAACCTGAGTTCAGTTTTCTGGGACTCATGTGGTAGAAAAAAAGAAATGACTACCACAGGTTGTCCACTGACATCTAAACAGTGTGCACATGCATGTGTATGCAAGTATGCACGCATGCACACACACAGAAGAGGAAATGGTATCTTTCAAAGGCAAGTTTTTCAAACTAGAATAGGATATGGTTGTCACTGAGGTCTTGGATAGAAACATGGGCTATCATTTCAGTGGTGATAACAGATCCCCTTTAACCATCTTATGGCATCCTCTCCTACCTGAGAGGCAGGTTAGGGGCAGGTGGTTGGTAGACTCCCTATCTGACAAGGGAACCTTTCAAACCATAAGTTACCAGGCAATAAAATTACCAAATGCCACCATGTCCTTTAGATAATGTGTTCAAACATTATAAACCAAGCAACTGTTTGTATCATCATTTCATTGACTAAACTCAGACTTTTTGCTAGAATCTCATAATGACCAGATTCCTTGCATTAGCAATCTCTAAGAGGTTAACAAGCAGCCATGCAGCTTTGGGTGCCTGAGTTTCCAAGTTGGAAACAAACATCAGAGTCATCTTCCTGAACTCTTAGGCCTTTCCCTCTTGGAACCAAGACTCTACTATAGCTTCTGGTTGCTAGTATGCCTCTGGGATTCTGTGTATCCTGAGACCAGGAATCACTGGTGTGATCCAACCTGCCTGTTGAAAAATGAGAACATATATTTATAAACCTGCCAAGGCAAATACTGTGTTAGAGACTACCTACAGAGCCTCCTAGGATTAATGAGCTTATTCAGAAGTAGTGGCATGCCACAAAGAGAACACACTGGAGACTGTGGATGTAGTCACAGAGGTGGAGGGGAGCTTTGAAAAGCAGCTTGAGGAAAGATGTGTAGGTTCAATAATTCATGGATACAAGGATCAGTAAAAAGAACAGCATTAGTCCAAGGCTGGTGCCTTCAGATGTCTTTTCTGAACAAGGCTGAGGACCTACCAGAGTCTTCCATGGAAGTGTTCACTGTCAGGCACAGGTGTGCGAGATACCTGCTTTACAACCTTCTGCCATGGTTTATGCTGAGGTTGAACACGAGAAACTCCATTTTGATTCTGACAATTTACACAAAGAAAAACCAGTCTTAAACTTATGAGAAAATGTGTGTGCTTATGATGTTCAGACATATCCTTAAATGTTAAATGCTCTGCATATCTGAAAATGTTAGCAGCATCATTTAATTTTATTTTGAGCTGCTTCAGTGCTGAGGGCAGAACTACCAGTTCCCCAAGCCACAACCCAAGCCCCATTTGACATGTTTAACAATCAAATCAAGCATGTTAGGACTGATGAAGACTACCAGCTAGAAATAGCACGCGATGGCACTGGGTTAAATAACTGTGCAGATATGAAGGTAGAAATAGGAAATATTCTCTGGGTTAGATAACTGTGCAGATATGAAGGTGGAGATAGGAAATATTCTCTGGTCCCCCCAAAGAGTAGCAGCAATGTGTTTAGCACAGACTGTCTTCTCAGATATTTAGGACCCTCACTGCAGAAACATGGCATGTAGGGTCACACAGGTATTTACAATCTAACAGTTGCAAACTGTCCTTGTATTGAGCAGTGGTCATACAGTAGGTGCTTACATAACCGAGCTCAAGTGCCCTGGTTTGGATTCTGTGTGTCTCCTGCAGATCTATGTGTAAAGACCTGCCCCTCAGCATGGCTCTACAGGGAGGCAGGGAAGACCCTGAGAGTGGGGACCAGTGGGAGGTTTTATGTTGTCTGTGAAGCTCCAGGCTCCTTCTCTTCACCTCTTACACATCCCAGGCAAAATGTGCTGTCTTGCACCAGCTCTAAAAGCAATGACTCCATAGAACCATAAACTAAATCCTCTACATCTGTGATCATAATAACCTTCCTTCTTTATAATCTGATTACCTTGGTCATTTTATTACAGAAATAGAAAGCTGACCACCCCATTTTCAGCTTCCTCAAAGTCAGCCTCACTGCTCTCCACTAAATTAGGACACAAGAGACAACTGGAGTCACTTTTTCTACCATTCAGCCATGCTTTCATGATGTAATTCCAACCTAAGGCCTTCTCAGTTAAGAACAAGAAGAAAGGCCCTATTGAATGGTATCCAGAGAGAGAATGTGTGATAAGATTCACCTTGGTCAAGCCCCAGATAGCTGGGAGTTTTGTGTATGCTCTAGCTGAAGGTAACTAAGCTCATGATTTGATATTTGCCTTGTCTTTTATTAACTTTAATTTAAAAATTATTATTAGTGTGTGTGTGTACTTGTGTGGTGTGTGTGTGTGTGTGTGTGCAAGGCACATAGCCGCTTCATTCATGTATAAGTCCGAGGACAACTTTGTGGGGTTTGCCTTTCCACCTAAATGTGAATCTCAAAGATCAGGCTTGCCTGCCAAGTATCTTTACTCACTGGATTGTCTCACCGCTCCTGTGTGATTTTACAGACAGGGTACTACTGGTCTGAAACTCACGATGTGGCCCAGGTTGGCCTGAAACTCACAGCCGTCCTCTTGCCTCAGCCTCCCATGTGCTAAAATTGTATAAGTATTGTAGTTGAAGGCTGTTTGTTTCCCAGCTACCCCGATCAGAAATAATCACACAGAAACTATATAATTTGCAATATTGTTTGGCCAATATCTTAAGCATATTGCTAGCTAGCTCTTATATCTTAAGTTAACCCATTTCTATTTGTCTGTGTGTTGCCATATGGTTGTGGTCTACCGGTTCCATCTCTATCCGGTGTCTGTCTCCTGCAGAGGCTCCATGGCTTCTCCTTGACTCCGCCTACTCTCTCCTTCTCTATCTGCTTGGAATTCCTGTCTTGCCCTATTCTGCTAAGCCACTGGCCAAAATAGCTTTATTCATTAACCAATAAAAGCAACACATAGAAGGACTTCCCACACCAACGTATGGGTCACCATACCCAGTTACTCACTTGTGTTTAAATGATATTTTAGGTACTATGAAAATAATCATGAATTTTCAGTGTTTAAGTTTCTCTCAAGATGTACTTGATATATAAAAATTACTCATTTCTTATATTGTGGCTAAAAATAGTGTGTGTGTGTGTGTGTGTGTGTGTGCAAGGTCGAAGTTCTCACATGAGTCTCATTCTCAAAACACACCAGGAAGAAGCAGAAAATAAGATAAAATAATTAATTAAAAGGAATCCAAACCGAAACAAGACCTCAGAAATATGATCTAGGGCAAAGTGCAAATTGCTGTCCTTTGCACCTCCCCACAGCCTGCCCCGTGAAGGATGTCTCCTCCTTGAGCATCCTGTCAGATTTAATGCTCATTCCTTGCCTTCTTCCCAGGATGTTTTCCCAAAATGCCCTAAGCATGCCGTATGAATCACCCAGTCTATGTTTCTGACAGGGTGACAGCCACCTCTATGAAAAGGCCTTTTTTCATTTGCCCCTGTGCCCTCATGGTCTTCCTCAGTGTCTGTACATAGTGCACGCTTAGTAGGCTCTTTTCCTAGATAGTCAGTGAGTGCTTGAGGAACACCTTCCCAGTCAGGATCATCCACTGCACTGGGGTTCTTCTTGAAGCAATTGTCTCACAAGTCAGCGAAGGGCTGAGATATGACTTGAAGGCCTGTTTCCAGAGGAATACAGACAAGATGGGGTTGGGGCTTGGGGGTCTGTTTAGGAAAATCATAGGTATAACCGTAAATTCCAATCATAAGCAGGGAAGGACAGGGGCTGATTCACTGTTGGGGACTGATGTGGAAGTGTCATATATCAATCTGTTGATTTCATTGGTTAAGGAATAAAGAAACTGCCTAGGCCCCTTGATAGGCCAACCCTTAGGTGGGTGGAGTAAACAGAACAGAAGGCGGGGAGAAAGAAGCTGAGTCAGTGAGTCGCCATGGTTCCCGCACTCCAGGCAGATGCAGGTTAAGATCATTCCTGGTAAACCGGCTCGTGGACTACATAGAATAATAGAAATGGGTTAGATCAATATGTAAGAGCTAGCCAATAAGAGGCTGGAACTAATGGGTCAGGCAGTGATTAAAAGAATACAGTTTCCGTGTAATTATTTCGGGGCATAAGCTAAGCTGGCCATGCGGGCGGCAGGGTGCTGGGGACGCAGCCCCGCCGCTCTTATTTCAACAGGGGACAGCTGAGGATCCTGGGGCCTTCATAGGCAGGGATGTGGAAATGATTCTCCAAGGTCATAAGCTCCTTGGGCAGTTCCTACTTGCCCTTCTTAGACAGGCTGCCTCTGTTGTATGACCTTGAATAATGGACCCTGCACACACGGATGGCTAGGTCATGTGCACACAGAGAGACTAGGAAGTAGATGAAGTTTAAGACTTGGGCCCTGGAAACCTGCCTAGATGTCTTGTTAGACTCTAGAAAGACCCTAGCCAATTGTGCATCTGTCGCTGTGTGCTGCTCCTATACAAGTATGTACAATCTACTTCCCAAGGTCTCTCTCTGGTCTTGAATGGCCCATGCAATTGCAGTTCTTTTTAGAATAACAGCATGGACCCTCCCAAGTCGGTCTCTTTGGCTCTTCCCAACACCCTACCACTGACCCTGGTTCTCTCTGACTCCCCCCTGTTTATCTTACATTAAGACCGTTCTCTAATCCTACTGAGCTTTTCTTGACCAGAACCCAGAGCGTGCAGGCAAGAGCCTTGTTTTCCTGGGACATCCTCTTTCCAGTCTTTCTCTAGCCTCCCTACCGCCACAGAATTCCACTGAACAGTGAAAAGAAGCACAGGCCCTGCAAGTCTTCAGAGAAAAGGTGGCAGCAGAACTCAAGGTCACCCTGGCAAGGGAGACCCCCAGGGGTCTGCACCCACATCTGATACAATAACTTCTGACTAAGCTCGCCGGGACTAGTTAACTTCAGTTACTCAGTTAATCCACCTTCATGTGGGCAATTCCTCCACTGCTGACTCGTGTCAGGTAGAGGTAACTCCTCCAACCTCCCCTCACACAAGGTTAATAAATTCTCACAGAGAAAAGGTCTTTCCTACCCCGGGACATTTGAACTCAATTTTCTCTCAGCCCAAACCACTATTATCCCACCATCAGGAACGGGTTGGTGCCTTCTCATCCTTCACAGCAAGGTATTAAACACCACTTCCTTAAAAACAGGTTTCCCTGGCCCTCTAAAGAGGCCCCTCTACCTTTCTCTGTGCACATCACATTTCCTTCTCAGAATATGAAATTACACACGCATTTATTTTCTCCCTGCCTGTACTTTCCTTCAAACCACAGGCCGCATGGAACTATGTACTTTGACCATCTTTACTGTATGGGAATCCATGTGACAAAACACAGCCCCTAACTGGTTAAGCCCTCTACTGATTCTAGGGGAGAACTGTTACTGGCTTGACAACAACCAGCATCGTTTCTTTTTCTGGATGGTTCCACAGTGCATAGGAAGGCACAGAGCCCTTGGGCTGAGGTCAAGCACTTCTAGTAGGCAGAAGCAAGGGACCTGGTTGTGACAGCAGTCTCTGGGCGCAGAAGTTTCCTCCTCAAGCACAGAGGAGATACATGCCACCCCCAAGGTTCCTATGGTGTCTGCTGCCTATGGCTTCCCCAACAGGCTAGCTCTTGTGCCCTTGCTTTGTGAGCCAGTATGGGCCAGCCAAGGGCAACCCACCAGTGCCAAGGAAATGGTCTTTAACCAGGTTTCCTGTGACACTTCTTTTCCATAGGGTATTTGGTTCTCAGACATGGGTTCATCACTTATATAAATCTCCCCTATCCTCGCTGAGGAGGAACAGTAGGTAGACAGTCCCCTTCAACAGCTTCTCAGGGCCTGAGGGAAGGAGCAGGGAGACTTCCAGGGTTCTGGTACTAAGGGAAGTTTCTGAGATTCTGCCCTTTTCTCCACTCTCTCATTTGCGGCAGTGTTGAGCCACAACAGTAATCCCAGGGGGTCATCAGAAGGTTATGTTGAGATCAGGGCCAAGTGTCACTCAGTCCCAAAATTAGGGATCTCCCCATAAGACCAGCACCACAGACTTTGTACACATCATAAATGCAGCATAAGTGATGAGAGGAGGGGAGGGGAGGGGAGAGGAGGAGAGGGGGAAGGGAGGGGAGAGGAGAAGAGGAGAGGAGAGGGGGAAGGGAGGGGAGAGAAGGGGAGGAAGACTGGAGGGGAGGGGAGAGGAGAGAGGTGATGGAGGGGAATCCTAGCTTCCACCAAGAATTCACAGTCTTGTCCAATCTGGGTTAATCTTGGGAAACTATTAGCTTGGAAGTTACTTGCTCCAGTTATTATTTTTTTTCTTCTTTTCTTTCCTACACAGAGGGAAATTTAGGCGGATGCTTGCTCAGGAGACCTTAAAGGCTGGAGTTTGCATCTAAGATTAATTAGAAGAAGGCAGGTCCCTCATTTGTGTTACAAATCTCTAGATTCCTGTCCTCCATTTGCCGTTAATGATACAAACAGTCAAAACAAGGTTCATGTGTTAGGTCAGACTTTTAGTCACTGCGACAAAAATACTAGAGCATCAACTAAGTAAAAGGAAGAAAATGGATGCTTGGAGCTCATTGTTGGAGGTTCTGATCCATCACCGCTTAACCCTGTCTCTTTGGGCTGTGGTGGCACAGACATCGTGGCGAGAGGTCTGTCTACCCCTTAGTACTCAGGAGGCAAAACGAGAGAGAGAGGAAGGTTGCTGGGATCTCGGTATATCTCCGTAGGCATGCCAGTGAGGAACTACCATCCTCCCTTCAAAGACTCCACTCAATAGCACCATGGGCTGGAGACCAGGCATTCATGCAGTAGCCTTTGGAAAGATACTTCTAGCCAATAGCAACTCAAGGAAGGGACTGTTGTCCCTCCCTGGAGATCTCTTCAGGAGACAGCTGTGACATGCTACCTAACTTGGGAAAGGGCAACTATGCAATTGAATTTCTTTGAAGTAACTGTGGCAATTGCTCAGCAGGGACTTACCATGACACCCCTGCCAATTATAGCTGGCAGGAGATTTTCCAGCAAGATTTGTATTTAATATAGAAAGAAGTGTGTGTGTGGGGGGGGGGGTCATGGGTATGCTGCCATGACATGCATGTGGAACTTCACGGGTGCAATGCCATGGTATGAGTGAGCTGCCATGGCGTGCATGTGAAACTCAGAGGTTATTGTCTCCTTCTGCTAAGAGATCTGGAGATAGAATCAGGGTATCTGGTTTGTGTGACAAACACTTTCACCCACTGAGAGGTCTCACTGATCCAGAAGAAACTGTTTCTTAGGAACTCTGCACTGCAGGCCGAGCCCTGCCACCCAAGGAAGTTGGCAACTCAGATGGTGAGTGAGGAAAATGACGATAACACACAGCCCAGCTCAGGCTCCCGCATTGTCTGGTGTTATGCTTATATTTTTGTACCCACTTATCAATGAAGAGAATTCTCAGTGACAAAAAGCTGTCATGGATTCAGTCATGCTTTTAAATAGAGTCCTCTCTAATTAAATTAGATACAGAAGTATCTACACATTTTCAAAACATAATGAGAATACTTATATAGAGCATTCTACATTGGGTCCCCAGACAAAGCTTGGTGAGACGTCTGGATCCCTTGCAACGTACCATTCCTGGCCAGGTGCTGACCGCCTTATTTCAACCACTGACTTGAGACACTATTGAAAGGCCTAGCCTTTGAGGCAGGGTACAGAAAGCCATGGATATGGTGACAAACCCAGCCATACCTTCAAGGACCGTAAACCAGCAGCCCCTGAGTCTGACTGGGTGGGAGGAGACACGAGTCAGCCCCAAAGGGCAGGACCAGCAGAAGTCAGCACGGTGGGATGAAGAAACCTATCCATCAAGCTGGGGCTCAGGACAGGACATGGCTTTGTCGAGGTGACCGAACAGACCAGTGGTCTTCAGTGGATGGAGACACAGGGTATGGCTCAGGATGTAGTAACTGGGGGCAGGGTGCAGAAAATCAGTGGTCACTGTGGAGCTGTAGGACAACAAGGGACACTGGGTGCAGAAAGGCTAGCAGACATGCCCTGTGTGGCATCTTGAGTCTACAGAGGCTTTGACCTCGCTCATTTGATACTATTGGGTCTACGGACATCTTTCCATCATGTAGGAGCTGGGGTTGGATGGAGGAAGTTGAGAAGACAGAATGTCAGTCAGAAAGATGCTGACGGGGCAACGGGAGTAAGCAAATTCTTACCACAAGCCTAAGAAAATGGCAGAACATTCCAGTTCCTAAAGCGTGGAACTTTATCATGGAAGTGGGGTGAGGCAGAGCTGGAGAGCGATTGGCCCAGCAATGAAGATTAATTACTCATTTTCCAGAGGACCAGAGTTCTGTTCCCATTGGGCAGCTCACAACCACCTTTTCTCCAGCTTCAGGAAGATGCTACACCTCTGGTGTCCTTTTGCACCTGTGCCCATGTGTGCACTCGCATGCACGTGCACGGTGTGTATGCACACACACACACACATGCACACACACACGCACACACACACACATGCACGCACCCACACACATGCACACACACACGCACGCACACACATATGTACACACATGCACACACAAGTTAAAATATTTTTAAAAATTAAAAAGAAAACAGTATGACAGGGACTCAGCACACACTCCTCAAGATCCTGAGAACTTAAGTTATGTGTTAGGGAGGGGAGAACTTTCCAAGTCCCCCCTCTTTGTGTATTCCACTTGCAAAATGCATTCCATGGGGTAAAACATTAATACTTGGGACCTCACTTCCCAAAAAAGAAACTGAGAGTGGAACAGCTTTCTGGGCAGAATCTTTGTGGGCTCTCTTGATTCAAATCCTTATTGTAATTCAGGAGCCAAAAGCTTTTCCACACCGCCCCCACAACTCAGCCTGAAGCTGCCTCTCCAGACTGGAGGCGCCCTCCTGGAAACAGCCCCTCCCTGGGCCCAGCAGAAAAGCTGTGAAGCTTTTGTTTGTGCCTCCGAAACAGGATGATTAATGTGGAGACCGGCATGCCTTAAGAAGGATCCCTCAGACTGGGGATGTTATCTAACCACACGTTTCCCCAAAACGCTCTCACACCACACACCTCCCAGCCTTCCCCACCGAACTCACCCAGTGGAGCAGAGAGAAAAGACCAGAACAGTGCAATGCAAGACAAACACACAACGGCAGTGTGTGGAATAGCAAAAAGTTCCAGTAAAGTCAAAACACTCCCTCGTAGCAGCAAGAGGATGGAGGTGGTTGGGTGGATGAGACACCTCTGCCCCGAGACTAACCTTCATCATGAAGGGGAAAGGCACACCTAAGAAAGCAGCATGCATGGTAGACTGGGAGTGACCTAATGTGGCATATTTTGCCAACTTCCCCCTGAGAAAGACAGATTCTTGGCAGGAGAGGATTTTGGTTAACTCAAGGGGAGAATTATCAGGCAAAGTCTTTAATCATCCTTCAGGTGTGTGCTAGCCCCCCGCCCCCCAAATCCTTCAAGGTAGCAATGGTTCCTACTCAAACAAGTTTCTACCCAGCTCATGCCTCAGATCTGGGAGCTTCTTTGTCTTGTTTTCTGTCTTGAGCACTCTCAGTATGAAGTAGAATTTCCACAGGTAGGGAAGGTTGGACCAGTTTCCTTCCCCACTTCACCCCTTCCTTTCACAACACAGGCCAAGCTCAACACCTGTTGTTAATCCCAGAGGTCACCAGGCCCTGATAAGCAGAAATAACTGCATGTCATCTACTCTCTACTGCGTGTGGCTTTGTGCCAATGGTCCCTGGGATGGAACGACCCCACCCACTCCTTCCTTCTTCCCAGTGAAATCCTGGCTAACCTCTCCCCCCACTAAACTCAGGTGACACATGGGAAATTGGCCCCATCCCCATGTCTAGAGACAGGTAATGCCAGTCCTCTGTGGATCACACTGTTTACTAGGGATTGGCTTTGGAATGCAGGCCTGTGTTGGGCACTGTTACTAGCTAGAGGAAGGCATTGGATCTAAGTTGGTCCCATAAGGCTGGGGTCCTCTCTGCTCTCTATCCGTGTAGCCAGAGAAGCACGTTCCACCTGCTGCTGTGGGTGGCTGTCTCAGAACCATGGGCAGAGAGCTGACGTGTGCAGGTGGGATGAGCGAGGAGTCCTGGAGTGTGGAGCCAGAACCCGAATCGCTGCATACTACAAGGCTGTTTGACTCAGTACTTCCTGGTGTGGGAGATAATAGATGCCACGATTTTTTTTTAAAGCAACTCTGGATTGAATGTTGTTACTTATAGCCAAAAGCATCCAACTGATACAGTATCTCTCTTCTCTCCTCTCTTGCTCCCCTTTCCCCTCCCCTCCTCCTCCTTTCTCTTCTATTCTGTCTTCATCTCCCCACTCTATCTCTCTCTCCTTCCGCCCTCCCTCCCTCCCTTCCTTGTCTGCTGCTGCTGTTTACTCTAGCTGTGTTCTGTGACCTTAGGCAAATTCTTCAGCCTCACTAGCCTTTGGCGGCTACGTGTTTAGCAGAAGAGCTAGGCTAGAATGACCTGTAAGATCCTTTCCGATTTCTCCGCGGATAGCAGCAGGCTGTGGAGTTTTCAGCACATCTACTGAAAAGACAAGTGTCACGTTGAGGAGGTGTGCCGCTGAAACGAGCTTGAACTAGTTCGAGCTGAAAGCAGAGGGTTGCCAAAGTGGTGAGAAGAGGCCTGGAGAGGACACGAAGCAGGCTCCGGCTAACAGCAGCCTTCAAGTCAATGAGCACAGAAAATCAATGAGGCGAAAGCTGTGGACCCCTGAGAATGGACGAGGTGAAAACAAACTGACCACAAAATTGTCTGCTCCCTTTTACACTCAGCCAAATATTCACTAAATTGCCCATTACTCTGCGTGCCTGCTGGAACTGTTTACCTGGAGAAGATCAGGAGAAAGGGCTTCAGCAGTCTTATTCATGGGGAAAGAGTAGTAGAAAGAACTGGAACAAACAGAAAACCAGGATGCTGCTGCATGAGTCCAGGGGCTCTCGTCCATCTTGGAGATGTTTTTATTGATGCATACCCATTGTATTGGGTTTCAGGAGGGCATCGTCTTATGTCTACAATCTACTTTGAGCATATTCCCCACACGCCAACCCATCATTTTCTCCTTTCTGTATTCTTTTTTTTAATATTTATTTATTTATTATGTATACAATATTCTGTTGTATGTCTGCCTGCAGGCCAGAAGAGAACATCAGATCTCATTTCAGATGGTTGTGAGCCACCATGTGGTTGCTGGGAATTGAACTCAGGACCTTTGGAAGAGCAGGCAATGCTCTTAACTACTGAGCCATCTCTCCAGCCCTCCTTTCTGTATTCTTGTGGACATTTTGTTACTTGGAGTCTCCAGTTATTGTGTGCTATAGTCACCAAATGCAGGTTCAGTTCAGAGCAGTTTTACTCCGCAAACAGACAAAAGCCCTCCTGTTTGCAGACCTTGGAGTGTAGCTCAGAAGTAGGGACATGCATAACATGCCCAAGGCCCTGGGTTTGATCCTCAGCAGAAAAATAAGGGGAAAAAATAATTGCTTGTAGAAAAAATAACTTTCTGTCTCTACACATCTACTGCCACCAAGATGAAAAGGGTGTAGTTTTATTGTTATTATTATTATTATATTTTCCTTTCTCTCCTTTTCTCTCTCTTTCTCTGTGTGTGAGGACAACTAGTAGGAGTCAGCTCCTTCACCATGTGAGCGTCAGACTCATGTTGATGTCAGGGTATCTCTACTCTCTAACCCATCTTGTCAACCCCAGATTGACTGACTGATTGATTAATTGATTGATTACTTTAGTTTCACTATGTTGCCAGGACAGCCTCGAACTCCTGATTCAAAAATCCCCTTGCCTCAGCCTCCAGAGAAGCTAGGCCTATAGCTATGCATTACCGTTCTTTGCTGTTGAACACGAACACAGGTAATGGTGTGGCTGTCGGTTCAGGGATTAGAACAAGGGCTGCTTGGTTTTGAGAACCCAGGAATAAGCACGTCCTTCTGTGTCTTAAGAAGCAATAGTCATGAGAGCTTGGGAGCAGCACTACTGAGACCTACATTAGGAAGGGAATGAATGCTTCTTAACACTGACCCTGTGGAGCCCGATGTCATAGAGCAAGACCCTGCCATAAAAACCAAATCAATGCTTCATTGATAAATTTGGTAAGCATACGTCTGAAAGAAGATACTTCATGAAAACGGGGATTGGGAAACTGAACAAAGGCGATGACAGATGGGAATTGTGCCTGGAAATAATAATGGGCTGGGGTCCAGGCTAGCAGCAAAATCTGTATACTAGGAGCTGTCAACTGTGGGTGACGTTAGAATCATCTGAAAAAAAAAATCAAAAACGTCAACCGTGGTGCTTGAACCCCACCCCAACAAATTTTTATTCAGCTGCTCTGTGGTGGAGTTTAAGTGTTGAAGCCGCAAGAAGGGAAAGAATGGTTTAAACCAGCCCTCACTGTTGATCTTCAGGTGCACGTGTTCCCCAAAGGGCCATGTGTTAAAGGCTTAGGTCTCTGCTTGGCAGGATTGAGAAGCTCGGCCTGATGGGCGGTCTTCTGCTTGTCGGGTGTGCCCTTGGCAGGCATCATGACTCAGGTTAAGAGCACTTGCTGCTCTTGGAGAGGGCCTTTCATTCTAGTTCTCAGCACCTACACTGAGCTCACAACTACCTGTAACTCTAGCCCTAAGGAATCTGACACCCTCTTCTGAATCTGAGAACCCCCATATGCACGTACAAATACACAAACAAACATGTGGCTACATAAATAAAAAACATGATATTTTATTCTTTAATTCATTAAATATAGATTTGTAAATTTTAAGGTCAGTGACTATACTCACGCCCTCATGCTTAATTAAGGTTCTAGAAAGCAGTCAAAAGCCCTCAAAGAGCCTGGGAACTTTGTCCAAGATTATAGGCTGAGTAGAGCACCGGGGGCTTGGAGTCATGGAAAAGCTTCTCGGGTCTCGAGGTTGCATTTTCTAACTCATCCACTCAACAAGACCCAATGTACTTATTGTTGTTTGAAACTAGGTCTCTCTCTGTGTAGCCCAGGCTGTCTTCGAACTCACAATTTTCTTGCCTCAGCCTCCTGAGTGCTGAGATTGCGGACCTATGTCGTCACACCCAGCCCATTAGTGTGCTTGTTAGAACTCAGCCTTGAATAGATGCATACTGAGCCTCTCAACAGTGCAAGCACAGTTCTGGGCACGCTGTACACTTGCTGAACTGCTTTCATTCATTCATGTGTGTGTGTGTGTTCTCAGAACATCAAAGCCTATGATGGACAGGTAGATTATCCTCCCCAGTGTACAGAAGAGGGCACTCAGAGCTGGCAGAGTAAATGGCTTTCTCCAGAAGTTAACTCTATAAAGCCATGATAGAAAGGTGGCTCTCTGAAACCTAATTTTTGGAAGAAAAACCCAAGAACACGGAAATGTGTACCCATTGGCCTAGACGATCTGCCAGTGAGCACCAAATGCATGCGCTCCGCTGCAAGCCTCCAGCCATGAGCGAGCAGCCCGCGCAGGACCCGATTCTCATCAGCAGTTCATCATGCGCCGTGTGCCAGGCACTCCGCCAAGGAGTCGCAAGCGCATTTTTCATGTAAGTTAATAATCTCTGTAAACCTGCGTAGCAGGCTTTTCTCTCCCGGATACACAGCCCCTTCCCACCTTTAACCCTTTATTTTCTTCTTCCAAGGAAAACTCTGCCTTTGGACCTCAGCACAGACAATGCCTCTTCAGAGGCATTCAGAGAACAGCCTACTCCAGGGTTTTCAAATATTTTGAAGGCCCTTCAAGACCTTTATACTTAAAATAAAGAGAGTTCTTTTTTAATTTTATGTGGGTTATATCATACTAACATTTCCATATAAAGAATGCAAAACATTAATTTGTTATTTCATTTAAAATAATAAAAGTTTCATTGCAAGGTAACATAAATCATGTACTTTTATAAAAAAAGACTATGTTTTTTTCTAAAAGATTTTTCTAAAATAATCTTTTTCTAGAATAAAATAATCTTTCTCTAAAAGATTATCTAAGTGGCACTGGTTAATAGTTTTGCAGTTCTTTTTACTGCTTAGTGTAAGAGGAAGGATTTGGGTTCCATAGCTCCTTCACCATTCAGCCTGATGGGATACACGGTTTGAGGTGAAGTAATGGAACAGGATCTGGTCTTGTAGCGTTCTGTAGTTAGAAAAGTTAATATTAAAAAAAAAAAGAAAAGTTAATATTAAGTATGTTAATAGACTCCGAGTGGCTTTCACCCATTCCCGATTTTGTGACATTATACACTAGACATTTAGAAAACAGCAGTTTGCTCAGTTATGCTGAGCTCTCGAATGTTGACACATCTCATGACACCCAGTCAAAATTAAATGCATTGATGTCAATGTTGACCTCATCAAAAACAAACAAACAAACAAACAAAAAACACCACTGGGACTCTTATCAAGTACAGAGGGGAAGATAGAAGTTTTCCAAAGGCTTAATTTTTACTTGGGAGCTTGGACTTTATTATTGGTAACAAATATTGTCAGTTATTTCCCTCAAAATGGCTCAGTACTTTCTTTGAGAAAAATATATCCAAATCTTCCTATCAGTGATTTTCCAATCAATCAATCAATCAATCAATCAATCAATCAATCAACCATCTTTTAAGTAAAAGTAGAGTTACATGAAGGCAAACAAAACAAAGCAGCTGGTCTAGCTGGTAACTCCAGCCATTCCATTCCAGCTTTTCCTGAAGGTTAACTATGACACATTGGTTTGCAACAAACTCTATATGTACCCTTTCTGCTAAAATTCGATCTGGAATGTTCCCAGAGGGCCTCATGGTAGAGAGTTGTTTCTCAGCCCACAGAGCTATGGGCATTGGTAGAACCTTAAAGAGGAGGGGCTGAAGGAACTTTAGGAGACTATACTAAATCTTAAATCCTTAAAGGTGTGCCCTGGAAGGGGATACTGGGACCCAGCCCCAATTCCTCTCTTTCTCACACGCTGACTGATATGAGCAGCACCCTTGTGCATTCTATCAACAGTGCACTGCCACACGACAAGTCCAGAAGCATCACTTAGTGAAATCTCTGAAACCAGAAGCCCAAATCAATCTACTTATCAGTTGATTATTTCCAGTATCTGTTCCAATACCAACACACTTCTGGTCTTTATACAAATCATTGTTAAATGTGAGGTGACAACGACAACAAAATAGAACAATGATAACATTCTGTACTGAAAGATGCATTAACACTTTTTCTCAGTCTAAAAAGTTTAATATACTGTCTTCCTGTGTTGACGGGAGGGGAAGCGAAGGGTGAGACACAGCATCAGGGTACTTTATTAGGGCTATTTGAACACAAACTGTCTGGTATCTCGGGAGCTGATCGGCAGTACGGATGCTAAGTTACGGGAGGGTAGCATGCGAGGTGTGGATGTGCTTGAGGACTTCCGCCCTCCCTCCGTTGCTCCACTCGGCTAACTAGGGACTTGTAGCGTGAGACTCCCATCATATGGAATTCTCTTTGTTGCTCACCTAGTGTCTGTCCCCACATTTGAACAGAAGTTCCTCTCAATCCCAAATCTCCAGTGTCTAGCTTAGTAACTGTCCAGTCTTTTTGACTTTGAAGGCTTTGGTTTTGAAACAGGATCTCAATGTGTAGCCCAGGTTAGCCTCAAACTCATCCTGATCCTCCTGCTTCTGCCTCCTGAGTGTTGGAGTTACAGACATGTGGTATCACACCTGATTAATGTATCATTTTTGACAGATCCATGAATTTCCCCCCACTTTCCATATGAAGAAGCCTAAACTGGAGGGATCGGTTCATGCTGAGAGAAGAGGAGTCTTAGGTCTGAGGCTGAATTTCCTCTTGACTTATCACTAGTCAATCGACAGGGGAAGATGAATTAGACAGAAGATTCTACAAAATAACATGTTATTCTCGACTACACTAAAGAACAGATTTCATGTCCATTACACCTAAAGGATGACTTTCTGGCTTTTGTTTGGTCAGCTGGTTTTGTTGTAGCAAACTAGGCTAAGGCAGGGAGGGGTATTCTAGCCTTTACCTATAGCTTGAAGCAGAAGTGTGGTTGGGGGAGCCTGCACCTCAGCCAGCCCTCAGCAGGTTAGCCTTAACTCTTTCCTGCCTCTTCCTGGCCCCACCTTTGCTGTCACAGCCTACCATCTCTGCCCTACTCTTTCTGTCACCAAAAGGTTTTTTGACAAAAAGGACCCACTGGAATGTTGCAGCAGAGAGGAAGTTTACAACTTTCCTACCCCACTCAGACACTGAAAATGTCAAGCAAAATCCTGCGGGCCTCACCCACTCCCACTCAGAGACAGCATCTCAACAACCAAATGGCCAGAGGTTATACGGACAGGGCACTCAAGGCCCTGATGCTTCGGCTGTGACTCCTGCCTTGGGTTGCAGCTAATAGGGAGGTTAAGGCAGGAGGATCAGTTGAGCCCAGGAGTTGGAGATGCACCTAGACGACAGGAAGACCTGTGGAAAAAACAAGGAAGGAGCTGAACTCATCATGCGTTTCTGGTGACGTGCCTTCTGATCCGTTCGCTTTCATGGGTGTAACAGAAAGCGGGAGACCCAGATTCTAACCCCAGGGCTACTTACGATTATTTTCCCAGCTCAGCCATGTAAAGTGATAGATCATGTACCTGCTAGGATCTAGCACCTAGCACCAAACGCTTTCTTACTCAGGGAGGTCACCTACAAAGGTCACAGCTGAGTGAAATCATTTTCCCACCCGACTAAGGACTAACAGGACCTGCGTCTGTCTGTCTTTGGAGATTTCCTGCTTTGCACAAGTTCTTCTACCTCTTATAGAAACAGCCTCTGACCCAGGGATTCTCAACGTGTGGGTCAAGACCCTCAGAGACCCGGAGGACCCTTTCACAGGCGTCGCCTAAGACCACTGAAAAGCACAGATATTTACATTACGATTCCTAACAGGGGCAAAATTACAGTTATCAAGTAGTGATGGAAATAATCTCACCACAACATGAGGAACTGGCTTAAAGGGTCGCAGCTTTAAGAAGGTTGGGAACCACTGAATGGACCATTCATCAGTGTGACTGCTCTGTCTCATAGCTGACAGTCAACCCAAGCATACAAAAAAAAAAAAATCCAAACAACAACAAAAACAGGGGTTGGACCCAGCATTCTCTCCTTGAATCGGAGTTTGGGGCTGCCTGGGTGCTGGGGTGCAGAGTACCTGCAGTTCTGCGCGCGGGAAATGGGGCGGGAGAGGGGAGCAGCTCCACGCGGGCCCCCTGATCCGGGTGTTTTTCCTGCGCCAGCCCTGCAGAAATCTTCAAAGGCATGAGAGGAATGAGCGAGGTTACAGGGGCGCATTATCAGCCGCTCGCCCCCTTTCACCAGCAGGACCATAATCCCCTCTTTGTGCTCGCTGCAAGAGCCCAGAGCCACTTGTAATTCCTCTCCCTTTTCCAGGTCTGCCGTGGAGACCCGCAGGGCTCTTAAGTCCCTCGATCCTGCACCGGGCAGCGCCGGGAGGGTGGCGGATTCCGGCGCGGTCCTCGGCCCACACAGCCCCAGGCAGAGATTCCCACACTCTCTGCCCGAGGGTGGCGATGCATTCAGATGAGGGGAGGAAGTGGCTCAGCCAGGACCTGGGGCAGGCAGGGGCGATGACGCCTCCCCGCTGAATCCTTTCAACGAAAACACTTTCAGGTTCCTTAAAAGTGAAAGCGCTCAAACAAACAAACACCCCGCCGAATTCACACTAGTAGGCGCGCCCAGCGGACAGAACTAACGTGCGCTCACTTTCAGATCTACTTTAGGGCCAAGAGTCCAGGAATTAGTCCGAAACTTTTTGAGTAGAATAGGAGAACGGGAATTTCCTACCCTAGGGACGACGGTAATGCCCCACCGGGTGCTACAAGGTAAAATTAAGAAAGACTTGAAAGAGAAGAGAAAAAGGAGGTGGGGAGAGGGTGGCACCCGGCAGAAAAAAAAAATGGTAAGGGACTTTTTCTAGGTGTCAGCCCTAGCTGTACACTGCTGTAGTATTTAATCTCACACAGTTCCGGGTGTGAGACACGTATTATTATTCCTCTTTTGCAGATGACACCAGAGCATGCCTGCATACATGTCTGTACACGTATACATATATACACATGTATATGCATGCACACACACAGACGTCCCAGCGGTAATTGTCCCGTCCAGAACCCCACACGCTAGCTCAGAAGTCTAAATAGTTCATTTCCAAACCAGGCCCCCAGCCTAGAGGTTTTCAGCAAACTCGCTTGAAAGAAGAAAGTCCCCAGGGTCCTGCTCCTTTTGTTTTGCAAAACAAGACTAGTGGGCAGACCCTTGGGAATTCACCTGGTTTCAGGTGAACCCCAGCCCCACCCACCTTCCCAGGTCTTTTCATCTCTCCAAGCCCCAGTTTCTTTAACAAAGCTGAGTGTGATCACTGTTGACTTTTCAGGAATGTTGTGGAAATCAGTGTGCTTCTAAGTACTTTGCCGGGCAGAGACCACTTCTCAACTGTAATTCCACATTGTCCTGGTAGAGTTGAGGCCCTAATCACGTCCCCAGAGAAGACCACCAGTGTGTCTCAGTCTCATCACCTCAGAGACACTTCCACCTCCGTTATGGATTACAGACGATGGAAAATCTCATTCCGAGGACCTGGCGCCCCGTCCATTATTAGAATTCTTCCTTCAGCATGTTCAATATTGAATTTAGGTTGTTTCCCACAGGCACACCCTTGTAACTGAGAGACAAATTACAAGGCACCGTGTTGGGTCTCTGGTTATTATCCCAGACTGGAAGAGGAATTTCTTTGTTAGGCATAAGGACAGCTAGGGAAGTACCAGCTCCCCTCACTGGCCGCCTACCCAGCTCATGGCTATACAGGAACTTTGGCGAGCCTTTGCTTTTTAAAATCCTTCACAAGGATGTGTTCAATGACATCCTGCAAAGGAAGAGAATACACGTGCAACTCTGCACACAGCTGGCTTGAAAACCCTGTGTGTCTTCTGCACATGGTTGAAAGCAAGCATTTCTCTGGACTCGACAACCAGAATGTGAAGATGTAGCCCGAGCAGTGCAGCGATTCCGGGAGAAATGCCTTCTCTAAGCTACCGTGGAACTTTAAAAGGCTGCAAGGGTAGGGCTGCTGCCTTGCTCAAGCTTAGAAATGTCTCCTCCAGACTCAAGTGTAGCGTGCTTGGCACGTAGCTGAGCTGAGAGGGTGGGATCTAGTGAAGCAAGCTGGTCACCGAAGGCATGGAAGGGATATCCTGGCTCTAGTCCTTTCTTCCATTTTGCCTCCCTGACGCTGTGTGGAGAACATCCTGCCGTGATACCATGCCACCACAGAGCCAAGGCAACAGGGAAGAATAACCATGGACTGAACCTCTGGATCCAGGAGTCAAAACAAACCTTCCTTTCCTTATTGCTTGTTTATCGCGGGTACTTGGTCACAGCAACGAAATCCAACTAACAGGTACGTTGTCCGAGGCAAGAATATCCACAACCTATGAACTCTGACTACCCTGTCAGGGGCAAAACTTATGTCTTTTGGGAAAATACAATTATTTGTTTACTATAAAAATGCCAAATCATTAAAGAAAGCATAGTTCCTTTGATGTCACAATTTGCCACATTTCCCATTTAACTCTACTGATCAGAGAACTCGGATACACATTTGTCCTTTTTAGTGCAAGTTTGAACTTTCATGATATATACTTCCACACTATTTTTTTTTTTAAGATAGGGTTTCTCTGTAGTTTTGGAACCTATCTCTTATAGACCAGGCTGGCCTTGAACTCACATAGATCCACCTGCTTCTGCCTCCTGAGTGCTGGGATTAAAGGCGTGTGCCACCACCACCCAGCCCTCCACACTATCTTACATTGTGATGTCCTGGAACCCTGACTTAATGATTTCTCTAGAATATACTACATATTATAGGTGCCGTATCTGTATTGTGGAACATCAGAGGAATATAAATAAATAAATAAATAAGATAGGAAAGGTTTCTGAACTCTGGCTGAGACCTGAGTCTTAACCAACACCAGAGGAAGAGAATTACATACTAATGTATGTTAATGAGTTAATATTAATGACATATTTGCTCCAGAGAGCTTGACGCCACTTCAGAAGCAGAGTTTGTCAATGAAGCTGAAACAATCAAGGAAGTTAATATTCTTCCTAAATCAAGCCATGTTCCATCTCTTGGCAAATATTGTGTCTGATAACCACTGTCCTGCTCAGCAGCCTCTATCAGCCTTGGGGCTTCCCCTTGCTTTTATATTCACAGAGTGTGCCTGCTTTGTTTATGTTTCAATGGTTTCTAAAAATTTTAATGCAACTAATGTCACTTCATTTTGACTCAGGATCCACAGTTACATACTAACACATACATACAAGAGACATATTTTTGTGGCAATAGTTATTATATGCTGCAAAGTGTTCTGCTATTTTTCCTTTGTTTCTTATATCCTTGGGCATCTTCCCATGTCAGTACTAAGATTATATTGTCCTTAAATAGAAATACGATGTTGAGAAGACTGACTTAGTTAATCTATATAAGTCATATAAGACAGTGTCTAAAGAGAATTTTGTTTCAGATAACTTACAAAATTGTCTCTTGAAGTTTTAAATTCAGAATACCTACTTGGTAGAGCAGGGTCACAATAATCAGATGCAGTCATATTTGGGGCTAGCTTAGTTGTTTTACTGAAAAGGCTTTGTTTCATAATAAAAGACAGGAAGGTAAGTGCCACTCTTCAAGTATTTTCCATTATGAAAGCAGGAGACCAGACAGACAGCACTAGGCTGGTGCCACCTGAAGCTAAATTATCACTTAATATACATAGAGAGCAGCTGATGTCCAGAAGTGAGCATCAAGCTTCTTGCTAACATGATGAGCAATGGCCATCTGTCCCCACAAAGCCAGGCAGCGTGACCTTCAGTCCCAGCACTTGCCAGCATCACTCTTTCTCCATGATGAAGGATGGGAGGGGGGAAAATGCCCCAAGAATTTTCTGTTATGGGCGGCAACAAAGATAAAGTTCTTGTCCCTGTTTTATTACAAAATTTTCAAAACAAAACACAGCAGCAGCAACAAAGAAAAGATCAATAGGAATCTGGGCAAAGAGTTAAAGCACAGAGCTGAGTGAATCTATTTTCCTTATAGGAGGATAATGTACATAATTAATATGCACTCGAAGAGCAAAATGGAACACAAGCATTATGCTAGAAGTTCCTTCATGTTTCATTAAACTAAAGTGCATGAGAATATCAAGCAGGAACAAAAGGCACAGATCAAAACCCCCTACCACCAAACGTCTATTGACAAACCGCACCTGACACTCAGAGGTGACTGCTGCTGTTGGCACAAAGGACACACTCGGAGAGATAGGAGAGAGCAAATCACTGCAAAGATACAAGCTTGCTGGCGAGGAGTTTGTGTTAGAGAGGCTCATTAAGTCCTGATGTGAACTGAATGCATTCCCCCATTTGTCTGTCAACTGAAGGCATTCTTCACTGTGTCTGTCATACAGGACTCATTAGCATCATCAGAACAAAAAAGAGAGGAAGGAGGAGGCTTCCTCTTAGTGGGAATCCAGCATTGGACAGAGGGTAAGATAACCACGTCCAAAATCAATACTGCCAGACATCATATAATGTTTTTCAAAGCCAATGCTGTTCTCATGATATCTAACAAATATGGATGTGGCCTGTTATTTTTGTAAAGAACTTCATTTTTCCATAACCTTTATCTTAGCTCTTGGGATTATTCCAGACTTTTAAAATATGTGTGTCATTTCTTAGGAACTTGGTTTGACACACTTAAAGAAACAGGAAACATTCCAGAGAGCAGTAGGCTCATCGTGGTTGGTTGATAGTTAATGGATAGTTCAAAACAACTATGTAGTGGATCCTCAACAGATTCAAGGTGACAGATACGCTAATTAATCTGATCTGATCATTACACATTACATACAGTACATGTCACAGTGTAATCCACGAATAAGTAAAATTACTATGTGTGGACTGAAAACAAAATATGCTTTAAAAATATAAGAAATAGGAACACATAAGACAGGAGTCAGTCCTTCTCCAAATCTGTGTTAGATCATGAGGAAGAAAACGCTACATCGCAGAGAAAGTCATAAACATGCTGTGGGATAATGCTTTTGTACACTGTCAAGATTTGTCACTCATAATGGTTTAATAAAATGCTGATTGGCCAGTAGCCAGGCAGGAAGTATAGGCAGGCAACCAAACTAAGAGAACTCTGGGAAGAGGAAAGGTAGAGACACAGTCACCAGCCAGACATAGAGGAAGCAAGATGAGAATGCCTTACTGAGAAAAGGTACCAAGCCACGTGGCTAAACATAGAATTATGTGTTAACTTAAGTTGTAAGATCTAGTTAATGAGTAATTATTAGTTCAAACTACTTATATAACTAATATAAGCCTTTGTATGTTTCTTTGGGACTGAATGGCTGCAGGACCAGGCAGGATAGAAACTTCTGTCTATATAAAGATTAATAATTGTTGGCCTGGGGTATAGCTCAGTGGTAGACTGATAATTTATCATGCTCAAGTCTCTAGGCTTGATTTCCCCCAATATCAAAAAAGAACAAAGATTATTCATTATATCCCCTAAAGATTCTGAAGGGGGCATGGCTTCAGGAAAGGTCAGTGCTCTATAATTATACCTCTCATTTTTCTGTTTTCCTATGCTCTGTGTATTAGTTTCCCATGCAAATGTTTGTCATCTCAGACTCCAGAGTTGGGTAACGATACTTCATGTATCCTAAGATCTTACTGGCATGCCAGCAAGCAAGAAAGGGTAGAGACAAAAGGCAAACATTTTGTTTTTCTTCCTTTTTGTTGTTGTTTGTTTTTGTTAGCAAGGTCACCTATATAACCCACACTGTCTTCAAATCTGAAATATTCCTGCTTCTGCCTTCTGAATATGAGAATTAGAAACCATGGGTCACTATGGTGATGCCTTAGATTCTCTTTTGATACAGGAGGGGAAGTTCTCTGTAAATGTCCCCTTGTGTATTCATTATTTTTCTCTTCACGCTGACCAAACACCCAACAGAAGTAATGTATGGAAGAAAAGGTCAATTATGGCTCACGGTTTCAGAGGGCTCAGTCAGTCATGGTGGAGGAGGCATGGCACAGTATGTCAACTCACACCAAAGCAGCCATGGAAGGAGAAGGGGAGCTATAGGATAAGGATATACCCACTGATCAACTTCCTCCAAAGGCTCTGTCTCCTAATAATGCCACCATCATGTGAGTCAATTGAAGGATGGATGCATTGATTAGGTCAGAGCCCCCAGGATGTAATCATCCTTGGAAACAAAGTCACAGAGACACCCAGGAGTGTGCTTCACTTACCTCCTACATGCCTATTAGTCCAATCAAATTGACAACTAATACTAACCATCACACCTTCTATTAGGCTGGTGACAAGAGTCTCAGGTCCATCCACAGACCAATCACTAACAAAATGAAAACAAGCTTCTGCTAATCAAAATTGAATCCTGAGATAAAATCCCAACAGCAGCCAGGAGTAAAGATATGGGCAAAGGCTTCTGGAAAGATGAAGAATACTATCTCAATGTCTAGCCCAGTAGGCCAGGCCTCATTTCCTCCCCACACTTCAAAACGTCTTCTATCACATGGAACTGTGAGGACTTTAACAACAACAATAACAACAACAGAGTTCCATGTAAAATAGCCATGCATGGAATGGGGATGTATATTTAAAATCTATTTTTATGTCTTTCTAGGCATTTCCCTATGGTTTTTCATTGTTCTAATATGTGTCTGTGTGTGTGTGTGTGTGTGTGTGTGTGTGTGTGACCTGTCTATCTCCGAGTCTTCTTTCATAGCACACTCTACATCTGAATACCTTTGCATGAATAAATCTTACTCTTTCAATTCTTTTTCACTACAGAAATTGAAAACTCAAATGAGTCTACTTATGGATATTAAATTCAGAGTGATATTATTGAAACCATGCCTTCAGTTCCCAGGATCAAAACTTCCTCTCACAAGACCATCTGGGCAACTTCCCTCAGTAGAAACAAAGTATCACACAGTAGAAGCATTTAACTGAGATTGGAAAAACAATGGTCTTTGAAAGAAGGGAACTTGTCTGATCAGCCAGTGGCTGACAGCTACTTCCTGACTCTTCCCACAGCTCAGCTCTATACCAGGTGTCAAGTTCAAACCTGACCTATGTCAGAACATGGTCAAACAACTGCACTTCCAAGCTCTGGCATAGATTGTTTGCCCCATCCTTATAGAACATTATAAGGAAACTGTTGACCCACACACACAAAGGAAAATGAAATAAAACCAAATGCATGTCACTTGAAAAAGAAGGCAGAGTTTGAAACTTAGATTCTTCTCTGTGAATATGCCATGATGATTTAGATCCCCACACCCAAGGTTGGCCTTACCTAGCAGGTCAGTGGACAGAGCATAGCCTTCAGGTCCAAGTGTGGCTGCCTCTATCTTGCTCTCCACCTTTGGGGCTGCAGCTGAGGCCAGATTGTACAAACCTGTGTAAAGATACAATAAAAAGGAAGTGTCAGCTTAGCTTACTGTAAGTCTAGGGGTTTACCTCCATTCTGGCTCCACTTCACCTTCCTATGTTGGAGACCATCTACAACAGAATGAGCAAAGGGAGCTCTGTGAGGTACCAAGGGCTGATTGCATAAGGCTCTAAAGCAGTGGTTCTCAGCCTTCCTGATGCTGGAACCCTTTAATAGAGTCACTCATGCTGTGTGACACCCAGCCACCAAGGAGTTGAGACTCACATGTTGAGAATCACTGTTCTAAAGCAATCTCTTCTAAGCAGGGGTGGTGTGCCTCCCCACACCCCTTTCCTACTTCCACCCTCTATCCTTAGCCCCACCCCAATTCCAGGGAACACATGGCAATGACTAGACATGTTTCAGCTGTCACAATTAGGGGAGACAATAAGGCTGGAATGGAGTAGTTAGAAGCTGGGGTGTAAGCAGAGACTGCTCACTCTTTTCCCAGCTTCCCAGAGCAAATAATGACATAGGAACTATATTAATTACAACACCGCTTGGCCAATAGTATAGGCATATTTCTAGCTATCTCTTAAATTAACCCATTTGTATTAATCTGTAAATCACCATGAGATTGTGGCCCATTGGTAAGGTTCTGGCTGGCAAATGACGCCTTTCTCTTTTGGCAGCTACATGGCATCTCAATGACTCCACCTACTCTCTATCTGTGATCAGATTTTCCTTCTGGCTTTATTCTGCCCTGCCATAGGCTGAATGAGCTTTATTCTTCAGTCCATAAAGCAACACATATACAGAACGATCTCCCACAACACTGAGGTGTTGTTCAACATTCAGCAGTGCAGAAGTCAGGTCTCATGACAAGGAATTCACTGGCCCATATATTCCGAATGTTGTAGCTATTGGTCTAGGATAGAGAAACACATTTAAGATACACACTACAATGGCTCCCTTGTCTCTTCATCTGCTTATTTCCACACTGGGCACCACAACACAGGTAATGTAGGCCCTAGATGGACATATTCCTTAGGAGCTAAAGTACCCACCACCATTTTCCCTTCCACACTAGAAAGCCAACACACAGTTCAGGAATGACTTTACACAGACAGAGCCCGTAATCTACCATCGTGAAATCCTTAGAGCGTCGCTGCTCTGCTATTGTTCCTACATTACTAGGGGCACATGATACACAGAGTCTTGACAACTGGGAACCAGTACTACTTAGTGGAGAGACCAATGACCTAGCTTCACTTCCTAGCTGTTGTGCTTGCTAGCAAGGCCTTGCCCTTGGAATCCTTTGTCTCCACTTCCTCATCTGATGAAGAGGCCTCCAGTTGTTATGGGGACTAGTGAGGTGAAATGGTTTGTAAAGAATAGGGTTTCCATAAATGTCAGCCTTCTATGCATGGAGAGGTGGTTTGGAATGCCACTCATGGAACTGGAACAAATCTGACTTCATGTTAATTTTTCCTGTACTCTTGTGCGCATCTGTATGTGTGTTCTCATTGCTGAAAAAGACTATAAATCTTTCTGTTCTTACAGCGGGACTGATGTGCATGTCACCATGATTTCTGCTTCATGCATCTGTTGCGGTGCTTTCTGTTGCAAGCAAGCTTTAGGCTTTCCAGCACGTATTTCTCATTCTGCTGTCAATGGGTGACTAAACCAAGGTCATGTCATCAAGAGCCCACTATTTCTTCTATCTGTTCTTTCATACTCAGCATGGTTGCTTTTGACTTCAGGCATATTGTTTTGCAGTCAGTCACAAGATGACCATAGGTAGCTCTGAGACTTGTATGGTTATGCAATAACATTAGCGAGGTAGATAAATGGAGAGTTTCTTTGCTATTTCCTTTTGAAAATCCTAAAATCCTTTTGTAGAAGGTCACTTCTGGGCCAACTTCCTTTCATATGTAACTGACCAGAACTGTATCACATGTTTATGATTAACCAATCAGGCCAGAGTAATGATGACCCAACTAGGAATGGCTTAGACCAATCAGGATTGACTCTAGGGGTATGGAAGAGTACAAAGACACCGGAGAATGAATAGACAAGCAATGGTCAACTGCAACACCCAAAACATATCTAGGCTGAGATGTATGATCTTTAATCTTTGTCCTCAATTTGACAGGACTTAGAGTCATCTAGGAGATGATGAGGCACACTCTGGACTTGTCTGTCAAAGTTCTTTTTGTTAAACAGAAAAAGGGGAAATGATATGGGAGAGTCTTCTGTTTTGTGTTGATTTCATTGGTTAAATAAAGAAACTGCCTTGGCCCTTTAATAGGACAGAAAATTAGGTAGGCGGAGTAACAGAACAGAATGCTGGGAGAAAGAAGCTGAGTCAAGCAGAGCCATGGCTCTCTTCTCCAAGATGGATGCAGGTTAAGATCTTTCCTGGTAAGCCACCACCTCGTGGTGCTATACAGATTATTAGAAATGGGTTAATCAAGATGTGACAGTTAGCCAATAAGAGGCTGGAACAGTGGGCCAGGCAGAGTTTAAAAGAATACAGTTTCC
>NC_022013.1:86918403-86966775 GCF_000317375.1 Microtus ochrogaster
TTAAGTGTAAGTTGTTTCTAACAGGTAT
The DNA here is from genome assembly GCF_000317375.1 of Microtus ochrogaster. NCBI lineage: Eukaryota > Metazoa > Chordata > Mammalia > Rodentia > Cricetidae > Microtus > Microtus ochrogaster. Next base: position 86,918,432 of record NC_022013.1, read on the forward strand.
TTTGTTATGGCAACAAGAAAAGCAATTAATTCAGTGTCTGAAAGTAGTGTCATCCAAGCAGACTCCCTATGCTCTCCCTGGATTTTCCCATCAGGCAAATGGTGACCGCCCTGATGTCTAGCCACATGCTGTAATTCCTTATTCTGTGCTTTGCATGATACTCCTTTCTCACAGCTTAACTAGGCTCTACCTGTTCTTCAACGGTCATGGCCAACATCTTCAAATCTCATGGCTGTGTATTCTCTTTCCCTCCACAGCTTCTACCTTTCCTCTGAAGTCCTCCTAGAGTTACCGTCTCTAGCGCTGATTTTACTATCCAGTCTTCTAGCAGTTGTTACAAACACTTCTGAGTCATTTCCTAGAGTAAACCCTAAGTATCTGGAGGGCAGGGACCAAATACAGAGCTACAGTTTGGCCCAACAGCAGGTGGGCCTAACAGAATTGCACATTTAAAATGACCACGAAATGACCACGTATGAGCAACACAAAAGCAACAGACTTCTGCTTAGAAGACTTCAAAGGCACAGATACCTATCCACACCTGTTGTCGGAGGGACCCGTGCCCCCCACATGGTGGCACAGATACCTGTCCACACCTGTTGTCGGAGGGACCCATTCCCCCCCACATGGTGGCTCCTATGTCCCCCCACACACATGGTGGCACAGATACCTAGCCACACCTGTTGTCGGAGGGACCCACCACCCAGACTCCCAAGATAACCACACAGAAACTATATTATTTAAATCACTGCTTGGCCAGTCACTTAAGTGTATTGCTAGCTAGCTCTTACATCCAGTATTAACCCATTTCCAGTATTTTATATTTTACCACGAGGCTCATGGCCTACCAGCAAGGTTCCAACATGTCTGTCTATCTCTGGCAGTGGCTCCATGGCTTCTTCTAAACTCTGCCTGCCTTCTCCCAGCATTCAGTTTAGTTTTCCCCACCTAGCTCTATTCTTTTGCCCTATCACAGGCCCAAAACAGCTTCTTTATTAACTAATGGTATTCACAGCACATAGAGGGGAATCCCACATCACATCCCTATCCCCAATGACAGTCACTGTTCATTATAAACTTGACTGGACTGGGAATCCCACATGAGACACAGCGCTGGATGTGTATTTGAGGGTATTTTCAGAGAAGTTGACCTGATGAGGTAGGTCTCACCTTGAATGTGGGTAGCTTAGGTCCTTGTCCTTGTTAGTTTTCTGCTACTGTGATGAAACACTGCTCAAAAACAACTTGAGAAGGGGAGAGTTTATCTGCCTTACAGTTCCACATCACAGTCCACTATGGAGGAAAGTCAGGGTAGGAACTCAAGCAGGGATCTGAGGAGCTGAAGCAGAGACCATGGAAGGTCCCTCTGGTTCACTGAACTTGCTTTCTCCTGGAGGGCATACAGGGGCCAGACTTAGGAATGGAAATACCCATAGTGGGCTGGGCCCCCACCACATCAATCATTTATTAATTATAAGCCCCAACTTACCCACAAATGGAGGCAATTTCTCAACTGAGATTCCCTCTTCCCAGATGACTCTGATTTCTGTCAAATTGACAAAAAATTAACCAGCATGGTCCCAGGCTGAATAAGAAAGGGCATGGGGAGAGGGAGGCCAGCTGCGGACTTACTCTTAGCTCACTCTGCTTCCTGACTAGGACACAACCTGACCAGCTGCCTCATGTTCCTGCCACCACGACCTCTGCACCATGACGATCCCAGCAAACAGTGAGCCAACATAACCCCTTCCATCTTTAAACTGCCTTTTTCTTTCGGTTGGTTTAGTTGTTGTTTTGAGACGGGGCTTCACTATGTAGTTGTGGCTGGCCTGGAGCTAGTTCTGTAAAATAGACTGGCCTCAATCTCATAAAGATTCCCCTGCCTCTGCCTCCTGGGTGCTGGGACTAAAGGCGCGCACCACCATGCCTAACCTTAAACTGCTTCTTGCAAGGCAACTGGTCACAGTAATGACGGTTTGCTAATCGCAGACAGCTGGTGGCCTCCGAGCTTCTTACACCCTTTAGTGGAAAGTTTGTCTTTGCACCTCAGCACTTGAGTCAGAGGCAGGTGGAGCTCTGGGACTTGGAGGCCAGCGTGGTTTACAGCTGGGGCTGTTACACAGAGAAACCCTATTTCAAAAGACCACACACACACACACACACACACACACACACACACACACACACGGTTTTACATGTATGACCATGTATAAAAAGATTTTGTATGTCTGGTGGTACTAATGTTTGAACCCGGTGCCTCACATTCACTAAGCAGGTTCTCTGTCATGGAAGCTCACCCCTAGTCCCAAGAGACTTAAGAAGAGTTATTTGGAAGGATGGTATTTTCAATTGTAAAAAGTTCGAGTCTATTCACGACTTGAACAATTGATATTGATCGAAGGTTATATGCTAGGTACTAGGGATACATTACTGAACTTGATTTAACAGACTCTCCTTGGGAGATTAAGGGGCAAAAGGGCAAGCACTAAATACACAAGTGGTGTTTCAGTGGACAACTCAACAGAAGAATTGCAAGTGTTAATGGGATCGCCAAGGAAGCCTCACTGATTCCGGGCTCAGGAAGGTTGTACTGTGAGAAGTCTATTTAACACACGAGCTGAGGGGGCTGCAGTTTCTGCCTCTTAACTTGAAAATGTTCCATTGGAAGATGATTTTACTTTTCAAAGCACATGCTGAGGATCGACAACCAGGGCCTTGTGCATGCTAAGCACACGCTTTACCACTGAGGATCGACAACCAGGGCCTTGTGCATGCTAAGTACACGCTTTACCACTGAGCTACAGCCCAGCCTTGCACACAGGTGTGGCACTGAATGTCCGTGCCCACAGGGGGCGTGGCTTGACAGCAGGAATGACCTCTTGAAACATTTGGCAGCAAGTTACAAATAAGGACAAGAAAAATAACCAGAGCTTCTCGTTACGAAACAGAATGCCACGGCTGAATATCTCCTTTGATAAGGAAATTAATAAACCTTTCTGTTTGCTGGTCCAGTAGTTCACAGCGTTGGCTGATTGCAGGCTCAGGGTGGAAGAATCGGTTGCTTACACTTGTGCCTTGAACAATTGCTTTTCTTCAAGTGAATCTTGAATGCTTGGGGTTTTTTTTGTTTTTGTTTTTTTTTTGTTTTGTCATTCTGTTTATGTGAAAAGATGGATTTTTAAAAAATGTAACTGCAGAAGTGATTACCCAATAAACATTGACATATTTGTCTGGTTTTAAAAATGTTACCTTTTAAAATAGGTTGTATTTATTTTTATTTTATGTGCATTAGCGCTTTTGCCTACATGTGTTTATGTGTACCACATGCATGCCTGGTGCCTCAGGAGCCCGGAAGAGGGTGCCCCATTCCAGAGAACTAGAGTTAGAGAGTTCTAAGCCACATGTAGGGGTTAGGAGCCAAACTCAAGTGCTCCAAGCAGCAAATTCTTTTAACTTCTCCAGTTGCCTTCTTATCTAAGACTCTGCATGAGGTAGCTCATAGTTCCTAGAAGCATATTAACTGTATTTACACTCCCCAGAAATGGAGACTGTGTGCATTTGCTTGGTATGTTTTGTTGCAGAGGAACCCTAAATCAAGTGTTATGGTGTGTGTGTGTGTGTGTGTGTGTGTGTGTGTTTCTTTTGATTTTCTACTCTGGCAACACAACCTTCCAGCTAAGGGAAACACATAAACTCTAGAAATAAATGCTTCCTACATATTGTTGCAGAACTATCAAGCCCATGTTTCCGAGACAAAAGGCTCAGAAGGCCAGTGGCTAGTCACCATTGATAGAGGAAGGTCCCAGCCACCACTTTGTGTCTGCAAATGCTGCTCCACTACCAGCTCCTCCCAACTGCCACCAATCCAAACTCCTGGCTGAGCACCATAGACTCAGGTAAGGTGCTGGGGTCGGGGTGCATCTCAGAGGAAGGAAGTTTGCCTAGCATGCACTAGGGCCCCCAGAATAGGGGCGACAGGAAAGGAAAATGCAAACAGGGAATATGGGTTCCCTGGCCCTTGAAGAGACTCTAACTGCAGCAACAGTTCAAAGGGGCCCCATTCTCTCAACCCCCTTTCTTTTCCCCTAAGTGTTGTTCTGTCCGCTCTCCCATTGCCCTTCTCAAGTCCCCCAACCACATGCGGAACATTCTATTTCCTAGTCCCCACACGAGGCTCAGAATCTTTAAATCTTTTTTTTTTTTTTTTGAGCAAAGAAGTTTAAACAGGGCCTGGTCCTATGGCTCCCATAAGTCTCTGAGAATCCCCTGTGTCTTTTTAGGGGTGGGAAGGCATCACCGAGCCACGAGGAGGTCCCTTCCCCATGAACTCTGGCTCCAGGTTCAACTCCAGAATGTCCAGAATGTTGGTGTATTTTGTGGCTTCTATTAAGAGTGGGTCACCTTAGACTTCATCATCAGCAAATACATATAACTGCGCAGACTCACAGGCCCGAGATCGCACATTCTAAAAGATATCAAATTCCAACGAAAGAGAAATGTGTTGTTGGGAATCTTAACGAGGCCCTTCCCATACTTTTATCTCTTCCTGGCTTCTACAACACCACGAGGAATATCATTTTCCTCCTAAGAACTCGTTGTTAAATTAGCCGTGCCTGGATAGTTTTACATTAGAATTTTCTGAACTCCTCAGTCATGGGAGGCCTAAAGAAGAAATAAACCGGTGAAACAATTGTGTAAACAAGAAGAATATACAAGGGCTAAATGCCGGCTCTTGGGTAGAAAGGCAGCTTCGGATGCGCTTCGATCTCAGCCCTGGGTTAGGACCGCAACAGGGCCCCTTCCCAAAACTACAAATGAAAAGCAAGCCGAGGACGTAGCTGTTTTGGAATGCCTGCATTGCGATGCGTATTTACCACGGTCCTGCTTAAGCCTCGCTGCGGACGCGTTCACAATATAAACAGGAAGGATTAGAGTGACCCGCGTCCCCAAAGACTGCGGCAGCCCGGGGAAAGCTCCGGTTACCTTGCATCCTGCGCAGCCTGCCCCTTGATGACAAATGCCCCAGATTCGAGCATTCTTTTGTAGTTCATGGGAAAGCAGGCTAATCCGTGCGAGCCCGCCCGCACATAGCCCAGCTCCATTCAGCGCTCCCGCACAATGCGCTCTCTGGCAGCCCGCAGCAGCAGCTCCTTCACTGCGACCTGGCCCTACCCGCACCGCGGTTTTGCTGCTTCCCCTCCACGTGCGGGGCTGCCGCTGCGGAGCCGGTGGGAGCGCAGCGTGGGAAAGTCTGCACCGAAAAAATAAACAAACAAAAAACCCAAGACATAGCAGGCTGGCCTTCTTTCTCGCTTCAAGAATTCAGGCTGGCCTCTGTTCCACCTAACACTCCCTTCCCCTTTTTGAACCTTTCCACCCTTTCTCACTCTTTTCCCATTCCCTTATTCATTAGTTCGGATCTCTGTCTCCCTCCCTCCCTCCCTCCCTCCCTCCCCCATCAAGTCACACCACTAGCCTTCTGTTAGTGCTTTCAATATTCCAGGTCACGGGAACTTTTCTGGAGTGGAAGAGTCATCACAGTATCCCAGTGAAGGAGGCACATTTCGCAGATGAGGAAACTGAGGCACAAATGAGCCCAACGGGTACTTAAAATAGAAGCAGGCCCCTTAAGCTACAGGCTGTCGTGGCTGTCAACAGGTCAGAGCCACAGGTCCATTCCAACCTGCAGCAGGAGTCAATGTGCACAGACACAGTCATGTTTCCATCTCAGCTACCTCTTTCAGAGAGAGGGAGAGAGGTCACGTGCCAATCAAAGGGCGTATCCACCCGTGGTTGATTCACAGTTCACTGGGATGCTTGTCACCAGCAAAGATCTGTTTGTCTAGGTTCCGCAGTGTCTTCCATGAGAGCCTCCACTTCCACCACCTGCTCCAGGTTCTCCTCAGGGAGTTCCTTCCACAAGAAGTTGCGACTGTGACCTGTAGCCTGGTACAATGGAGCAACCCACAGTCTCAGCTACGAGACAGGCTAAGGTGGGAGGATCACCTGGACCCCGCAGTTCCAGGCAGACTTGGACAACACAGCAAGACCATGTCTGCTATCAACATAACACTCACAAAACAAAGCTTTAAAAACACGACCCAAGCTTGGCATGGTGGCACAAGTCTTAACTGCCCCACAGCGGGCTGAGGTGAGAGAATGGGGAGTTCGAGGCCAGCTGGGGAGACCCTGTCTCAATAGAACAAAGAAACATCATCAACAAAGCCACGAGCCGTCCACCTGGCTATTTCTCAGTTCCACGGATGAAAGGAGGTTGGTCTGCAGGGTCTACTGATGGCCTCAGTGTCCTGGAAAATGCTGGAGTAGCGTGTCATGTATCTAGAATAAGTGGAGAGTTCCGAGGACAGTGAAGCAGCAGTCAGACTCCAGAGAGCCCAGGCTGATGATTGAAGGGTTTGGTGCATGATAGAAAACGATACTGAGTATGTCAGGGGTCAGGGAAACTTTGCACATGATTATAGACACGAAATTAGGAGCTGATGATGTAGCTCACTAGTAGACTGGTGTGCTTAGCATGTCCAAGGTCCAGCAACACACACACACACACACACACACACACACACACAAACACTGAAATGTAAACACCCAAAAGATTCCCCATCTCACTCCTACAATAGCGTGGGAAGAAATAATAGCTTTTAGTTCACTGTTATCATGCATGCGCGTGATGTGTGCTGGTGGGTGTCATGGTGTGCATGTGGAGACCAAGGTTCAACTTTGGGGACTTGACTCTTTCCTTCCACCCTTATGTGGACGCCAGGGACTAAACTCAGGTCCCCAGCCTTGCCCATCACTTGCCTCTGCCCCCCCACCCCCACCCCCACGCCGGCTTCTTAAACTGTGGGCATGATCACACATAGGGTTTTATAACTGAGTGTGTGAGGCATTCATAACAATCAGCAACAGTAAATGTTTTCTGAAGCCAGAACGGCCAAAAACGAATGTAAAACCAAACCATAATGAAGCCAAAGTATTTCCCGAAGCAGTAGCTCATACGATATCATTTCGATTTCCCTGCAGCCTTGCTTATGAACGCAGAACATGGGCAGTTTGCACTGTGCATGCCCTCATGCCACACAGTGCCAGTGTACACTGCCTAGAACACCTCGGTTGAGATCTGAGGTTACGATGCCAGGAATTATAGTGTACTTATCACGTACACCAGGTGTCCTGCTCTTATAGTCACATAATGGTCTGAAAATGGGGAAAAAAGACTTTAATATTATATTACCATCACTCTTCAGCATGTATGTATGCATATCTATCTCTATCTATCTATCTATCTATCTATCTATCTATCTATCTATCTATCTATCTATCTATATCACATGAATATATCTTTGTATTGCGTTAGGATGTTTGACTTTAGAAATCGCCATTTGTGGGCTGAGAAGATTGCCCAGCAAATAAAGTGTTTGCCTTATAAGCAGGAGAATATATGTTCAAACACGCGTTTATTTAAAAGCTGAACTTGGTGATACTTGCTTGTAATCCCAGCACAGAGGAGGTGGAGACGAGAGGGCCCCTGAGTCTCACTGGCCAGCCAGTCTTGTCTATTCGATGAGTGTCAGGACACAAAGAGAAATAATAGGGAAACATAAAAAGGTTGACCACACTTGATGATGACGCCCACGTTTGTTCTTTGACCTCCACAGGCACACACATGTGCATCCGCACACCAATGAACACACACGAATTGCCATTTCGGTTGCTGCTTGAATTCATAACAAGTCATTAAATGAAAATTTGGCTTGGGATTAGGACAGAATGTCTAGCAGTTCCGGAAATGGTTCTAAACATACTTCTGCATTTTTGTACTATATATGGATGTGAAGTGGTATTCTTAGTATTGACAATTACAAAATCAAAATATTGATCAGCTTTACAAATGTTGAAAAGAGGCTGGGGAGATGGCTCATTGTTTGTTACAGCATTTGCCACACAAGTGTGAGGCCCAGAGTCAGATGCACAGAATCTTGCCGGGTATGTGAGGCAGCCTCCAAAATTTCCAGCCTTGGAAGGTGGAGCCCTAGAGCAAACTGACTGCAAGAGAAGCTATATCTCTGGGCTTTGGGTTTGGTTGACAGACCCTGCCTCAAGGATTAAGGTGGAAGAGCAATGGAGGACGATTCCTGCTATCAACCTTTGACTTCCACATTTGTGCACACACACACACACACACACACACACACACACATACACACACAATTGCAAGCATGTGCGAATGTCTAAGTGCACAAGTGTGTGCTCCTGCAGATGCAAAAGCTTTCACACACACACATGCATGCCACCCTCCACACTTGCACGAAAAAATAGAAAGAAGAAAAAATAGAATTAAAAACATTGAAGATTCTCTATATCCTATGGAATTCAACCAAGATTTAATTCTTTATGGAAAGATAACTAGGCACTCACTAATTTGTAAATTTCCTTTTACTTTTAACAAACGATGAATTTTAACCAAAGAATTTCTTTAAAATAAATTTCTTTAGGAGTTATCATTGGTAAACTTTTGATTTGTATACCCATTTTACACACCCACTATCCCTGATATTTTAAAAATTTCTCAAGCAAAAGAAGCAAGAATAGAAAAAGTTTAAAATATTGTGGGCCTTCCAATGTAGTTGTGTGGGTACAAATGGAAACAGAGTTGTGAGATACACTGGAATTAGATCTCAAAAGGCATAACATGTATACGTTTTATCACAGATACATATAGTTTTCTTTTAAGTCAATAATTAAGTCTGTCAAATAATTTATGCACAGGAATTAATGAAATATTGCTCATAACAGCAGAAGAATAGATCTAGATATCCCATCAACAAGGGCTGGTTTAGTTAATGTATGGTAATCCATAAAAAGGGAAATTGTAATATATTAGTAATGGAACACAGCACATTAAGAATATGATATCAGAGCCGGGCGGTGGTGGCGCACGCCTTTAATCCCAGCACTCGGGAGGCAGAGGCAGGCGGATCTCTGTGAGTTCGAGGCCACCCTGGTCTACAAGAACTAGTTCTGGGACTGGCACCAAAGCTACAGAGAAACCCTGTCTCGAAAAAAAAAAAAAAGAATATGATATCATAATACTTATGGGGGATAAGAAGTATACAGAACTATGTCCAGAAGGATAAACAAAAGTTGGGCTAAAGGACCAGTGATGGTTGCTTTTTTCCCGGTGTGTGCATGGGCGGGTGTTTGCACGCACATACGTGTGTGTTTTAATATTCTCTCATGGATCTTCAGTGAATATGTATTACAGATGTATTACAGGTGTTTGCACACACATACGTGTGTGTTTTAATATTTTCTCATGGATCTTCAGTGGATATGTATTACAGGTGTTTGCATGCACATACGTGTGTGTTTTAATATTTTCTCATGGATCTTCAGTGAGTATGTATTACATTGTATATATGGGTGATAAAGAAAAACACACCAGCTTCTGAGTTAGGCTCTTCTATGTTGCCTAGGTTGACCCCAAACTCCTGGGCTTAAGTGGTCCACTGGCCTCAGCCCCCCCAAAGTAGCTGCCCACCACTGTACTCCACTAAACGTATTTATTTTTAAAAGAATACCTGTGTCTGTTCCCGTAATGAGGATAATTGAGAACGGTTTCTGATGTGAAAAAGGAACAGTTCTCCACACTTCTGAGATGCTCCCAGGCTCCCGAATGTCACTCATGCTTAGCACATGCCCATCCAAGAGAAGGGATGTTTGAGTGCACAGTTCGGTCAGCTTGCAACTCTTGCAGGTTTGTTCAATAGGATGTAACTGCACACTAGGCAGACCACTAGCTCTAAGTACTAAATTATTGCTCCACAGAGGTACCAAGAATAGAACAGGAGGCACAGCTCAGCAGAGGTTCCTCTGTGGAGCAATAACAACGTTTTCCAGCGGAGTTCCCTGGCGAGGACCTAAGATCAGGTTCTCTGTGGACATATTAATGCCAAGCGACCAGACTCTGGGGTAGCAAAAATCATATGCTATTACGAACTTTTCCTACCACAGTATCACCTCCTTGTAACCAACTGCATCAGCATTGACATAATTCGCAAACAAGGTTACATTCCAAGACACTGGGGATTAAAATTTTAGCATATTTTTTGGAAAGACATGATTAAACCCCATAACTATGTCTACAGAATTAGCTTCCTACAGTCAACTATCTGGTTTTGCATAACTGGTATTTGTGACTGGAGGTAAAATTATAATGATTATATCGTATGCAGATTCAAAGACTGCCATCTCACGAATATTTTAGATGAAAAGAAAGCTATTATAGATGACTCAAAAGGAAATTCCATTTAAGGATGAGTTTCTTGTGAGCTTTCAGTTTCTATAAGCGAAATGTTTACTCTGGCGAATTGTTCTGAGGTTCCAGTCCATGATGCGTTTGGTACTGTCGCTTTGGGACAGTGATGAGACAGCCCATTATGGTGGGAAACACACAGCTAGCTGCTCACCTTGTGGTGGCCCAGACACAAGGGGAGAAAGAAGAATGGTACAATCCCTTTTGGCAGGATACCCCCAATAATTAGACAGCCTCTCACTAGACCCCACCTCGTCTCACTGTGAGCACAGTGGGAATAGGAAGCAAGCTGTTAACCCTGGGGCCTTTGGAGGACGTGACAGATCTAAAGTAGCGCAATACTGATATTTTAAGTTTCATTCAAGCTGGAAGTAGTGACACATGCGTGTGGTCCTGATGAGGACCAGCTGCTTCGGTCTTGGACCTGTAACAAGGCAGAGCATCATGGTATAAGGCCTGGAGCAACACAGCTGCAAATGTCACAGTGGTCAGGGAGCAGAAAGAAAGGGACAGGAAAAGGCTAGGAACAAGGTCTGTCTTTCCAGGTCATGCTCCCAGTGACCTACTTCCTCCGGCTAGGCCCCGCCTCCCAAAGTTTCAGTCATTTCCCAAAATAGTACCATCAGCTGAGAGTCAAGCCTTTTGCATACTGGTCTATGAGAAATGGTTTGTTTTCAGACTGTAATACTCCTCTCTTTTAACTAAACCAACAAAACACAACAAAACACAGTAACAAGATGTGTGTCCTTATCAGCAACCCAAGTCACGGGGGTTTGGATATTAACTTTAGTTTTGTCAATGTTACCAAACAACACTTAAACTTCACCCCAACTTCAAAACTACTGCAGTCACCAGTATACATATTACTGTGACATGTAACTTCTAATCTCTGGCTGACCCATCCAGGCTTCCTCTCCTCTAGGAGGTTCTTCCTTCCTTCCTTCCTTCCTTCCTTCCTTCCTTCCTTCCTTCCTTCCTTCCTTCCTTTTCTTTTCTTCTTCTTTTTCTTTTTTGATTTTTTGAGACAGGGTTTCTCTGTGTAATAGTCCCGGCTGTCCCAGAACTTGTTCTTAGACAGGCTGGCCTCGAACTCACAGAGATCTACCTGCCTCTGCCTCCCGAGTGCTGGGACTGAAGACTTATACCACCACCACTTCTTCATCCTTCTATCTCAGTTCCAACGTCATCTACAGCATATCCTCTTGCATCCATGCTTTGTGTCTGTTTCATGTCTCTCTCCCTCACCCTATAGTAAAAGAAGAAAGGGGCATTGAGGAGGAAGATGTTTCAGTGGGTAAAGTGCTGGTCACACAAGGATAAGGACCCGAGTCCAGATTCTCATCACCTATGTAAAGTCAGGTGTAATTTCAGGGCTCCTGTGAGTAAGACAGGGGAGATGGAAACAAGAATCCTATGAAGCTCGTAGGCCATCTAGTCTGGAACATTGTAGGAGCAAGAAAACAAAGAGACTCTGTCTCAGATAAAGTGGTAGGTGATGACCAATACCTGAAGCTGTCTTCAGACCTTCATGTGTGTGCCTCGGCACACATCTGTCATCGCACATGCACACGCAGGCATTCTGGGGCGATGGCTCAGTGGGTAAAGAGCTTGCTGTGCAGGCAGGTGGGTGAGGTGGTATGAACCTGTAATTCCAGCATGCGTAATCACCTCCTTTGTATGTAGTTCTTCTGAAACTTAATAAAAAAACCATGCAAGCTCATCCCTCAGAACCATGCCACTGTTGTGGAGGTGCTGATCAGCTGTCCTCGTCAGAGTCCTCACTTTGTAGTGACTGTCACCTTGGTGATGATCAGGGATGACACAAACACAAAGAGGAAGTCCTGTTTAAGTCGTGAGAGAGGATGCTGTATGTGCGTGCAGTAAGAAAGGTACTCAAGGAAAACCAGACAAATGCAGGGTCCACTTAGGGCAGTAAATACAAGCCAAAAGGAGTATGGATTCTGGAGGGAAGCAGCCTGCCTGCCTCAGGCTTTATTGTTTTCCTTTCCAGCATCATGTGTTGGCAATGCATCCCATGCCTCTGGGCTGTGCAGAGACAGCAGAATCTGCATTGTAGGTTGTGAAACCTGCATGGTGGACACAGAACAGGCTCTCCCTATGCAGCAGCCACTTCTACTTGCCATCCCTCCTTGAAAAGAGAAGCCCCTAGAGTTGCAAGGATCCTTACTGAGCTCCGATTGTGTCTTGTGGTATTTAGTGGTAGATGTTTTGTTTTGTTTTTGTAGTTGTTATCTTTTTGTTTGTTTTTGTTTGCTTGTTTGTTATTAACCCACATACCCTTTGCAGGATAGACTGTTACATACAAGGGAAATTTACACCAGATTCTTTTTTTTTTTTTTTTTTTGGTTTTTTGAGACAGGGTTTCTCTGTGGCTTTGGAGCCTGTCCTGGAACTAGCTCTGTAGACCAGGCTGGCCTCGAACTCACAGAGATCCGCCTGCCTCTGCCTCCTGAGTGCTGGGATTAAAGGTGTGCGCCACCACCGCCTGGTTTACACCAGATTTTTTATCACATATTCTTCCCCCATCCTCAGCATTAAATTTGAAAGAATCCTTTTGCAAGCAATTGTGCTGACATGGAATCACATCTGTATTCAGCTGGGACTCCCACTGTTCTTTAGGGGTAATTTTCAAATCTTTCTACACAAGTCGAAGCATAGTTCCCATTGATAAATAACAGCTTCGAGCTTTTACTTCCACACACTATTTTGACAAATCACCACCCCAAGGAAGGTTTTGTGCTTGAGAACACTAATTCATCTGAAGGAAGAGGGTATTTTCAAATCACACTTCAAAAAATCATGTCAAAGAAAAGGAATAAAGGAAGAAATGAGCTTTGGAGTCAAGGAATGAAGCAGGGACGAGGAACTCTCGGATAAAACAGAGTAAGAAGATCAAAAGCAAACAGAAGGGATGGTAGGAATCCAAACATTCTTTAGATGTAGAAAATAAAGGGATAAGAGCGTATCACGCAATTCTGATAGTATTCAATGACACGAATATCAGGTGGACAGGAAAAGTGGGACCTCGGACCACAGTATTGAGGACGGGATGTGACAGATCCCCAAAGATTCTTGTACTGAGGAGGTGGTCACCAGCTGGTGGTGCTTTTTGGGGAAGGTTCTGGAAGCTTCTGGAAGGGGACACACCTAGATGAAACAGAGCACAGGGAGTATATCCTTAGGGCTCTTTCCCTGGCTGCTTGTATTTTATCTGTACTTCCTGGGTGCCTGTGGAGTGAAAGGCTTCATTATACCATGCCCTTCTGCCACCATGTTCTGCTTCATCACAGCCCATAAACAACAGTCAGTGACCATGGACCGTCTCACCACAAGACAAAGAAAATTCTTCCTCTGCCAATTTTCTCAGAGATTTGGTCATAGCAACATGAAAATCCACCTTTGAGAAAGTCTGTCGGGTGTGGCACATCTATGAAATGCCAACAATTCAGAAGGCTGAATGATCATGAATTCTAGGTCTTCCCAGCTGCGTAGCAAGACCTGTCTCAGAGAGAGATAGACAGAAAGAGAGGGGAGGCAAGGCAGGGAGGCAATTTTCTATTGCAGATCTGTCTTCATTGTTTTAATGAACAAGTTTTATAACTTCAAATAACTTGCAGTAAGAGGCTCAGCTATTGTCTCATTCCCAACTCCATCAATATGTGGCTCAGCAGGACACTGCTCACTGAACTACTAGACCATCTGTTGCTACTGAAAACTAAAAACTGTAAGTTCACAAGCCTAGTGTGACGACATGTACCCAAGGTCCCCGTTGCTTGGGAAATGAAGCCAAGAGTATTTCCTGAGCCCAATAGTTTCCTGAGCCTGGGTAGTATAAGGAGTCTTGGTTGAGAAAAAAAAATGTCAACCCCAAAGTAAGTATTTCCACTTGGTTTCCTTATGCAGCATCCTTAATAACAGAATCTATAATAATAATTAAAAAAAAATCACAGCTCTTCACTTTAGAAGAGTGCTTCTCATTGACCAAAGCCCTTAAATCCACTTTTCTTAATTAAACTTCATCCCAAGAAACCCATCCCTGTGGCTGTTTCAACCATCACATTCTGTAGCTGGTACCCTACTGTGGGGCTTTTGCTAATTAGTCCTTTGGGTGTGGAAGCTAGTTATAAGAAAGATTAATTTGAGAGAAGACTATTCGACACCCAATAAGAATGCTATCCTTCCAAATGTTTCTGAGTGAACAGATACTCGAGGGTTTTGTTTTGATTTTGATGTATTTGTTTTGTTTTTTCCTAGAGTCAAGGCATGTTATAAGGTTTCCAAAATGGTCCTGCAGAATTATTAGTCATATGTCATTAACAACTACGGCACAGACTGTGGGATGAAATAATCTGGGGGAGTACAAACTATGTGACACCATAAAGCAATAATCAGCATGGCCATATGGAATCCTCTTCCTCCTGCTTCCCTTCCTCCTCTTTCTGCCCCTGCTCATTCTTCTCCTCCTCCTTTGACACAGATTTCTCTATGTAGCCATGACTGTCCTGGAACTCACTCTATAGACCAACCTGCCTTGAACTCACAGAGATCCACCTGTCTCCAACCCCCAAGTGCTGAGATAAAAGGTGCATACCACTGCACCTGGTTTGGAATCTTCTTTCTATATTTACAAGATTCTGATTTTCAGGCAAAAGTCTAGGATATTAATTCTACCTCACTGCCTGTTCCAGTGCTCATAAAGAAATATCCCCAGAGACCGGCACATACAAACAATACTGTCACTTCCTATGACACAGGGATGATTGGAGAAACACTTCATGTGCATTTTCCACCTGCTTTCATACGCACATCACAGATGGAGGACATGAGACTTTCAGAGAGCAAGTCAAGTGCCTACAGTCACCAAGTATGGCTCTTTGACTCTCTGGAGAGGTAGTTGCAATTCTTAGTCAAAAAAAAAATAGTACACCAAATTTATAAAGTGCAGCCAATTCTTCATGACTTGGAGCATGACTGTCTAGTCATGGACTACCTAGCACCCCCACCTCCACACCATTTTCTTAGGGTGCTAGGGATCGAACTCCCATGTCTTTGTACACACGGGCAAACACTTTACTACTATATCCTCAGCATTATTTATCCCCTTAATTTTCTGACAGGATACGTAAAAACAGAGGAAGGAACTGACTTCTTAGAGTACAAATCATCCTTATGTACTGACAAGCGAGTTGGTACTCAGTATGAACTAAAAACTCAGTTGGCAGAGTGCTTGCCTAACATGCATGGAATCCTGAGTTTGAGTCCCAGCACTGGATAAAGCAGGCATGGTGGCACAAGCCTGCAATCCCAGCACTTCACAGAGGTAGAGGCAAACAAGTCAGAAGGTCAAGGTCATCTTCAACCACATAGTGAGTTCAAGGACAGCCTGGCCCTATGACCTTGTCTCAAAATAAGTAAATACAACAGATTCCAGGGAGGGAGGGGACAAAGACTAGTTATTTTCAGCAGAAACTATTAGAATAGGCTATTGATAGACTATTAGAATAGGCTATTGATAGACTTGTAGTAGGGCAACAGAAATGTAGGAGAGGACTGGGGAAATGACTTAGTGGGTAAAGTGATGGTTATGTAGGCTTGAGAACCTCAATTTGGATCCTCATCTCTCATGTAAAAAGCCAGGTAGTGTCGTGCATACCTGTAACAGCGGAGCTAAGGAGGTGGTAACTAACACGGGTAGATTCTAGGGGCTTACTGGCCAGCCATTCTACCCAAAATGGTGAGCTGTGGGTTCAGGGAAAGACCCGATCTTAAACAATAAGGCAGAGATAGCTAGAAGAAAGCATTCAACACTACTCTGTGGCTTACACCATGAGTACACCTATAGAAGTGACCTACACACACACAGACACACACATTACTAGAAATAGCCAGAAGAAAATGAACACTTATAAAGGGAGGTTACACACCTAATACCACAGCTAAAATCATGCCACTGAATGTAGATCCCACAGTGACCACATCAGACATGAGGCACAGCAGGCCCATCAGAACCAGTATTGGACACTGGGTACTGCTGCCATCGCCAACACTCTTGGAAGCCAAGGCTCTTTGCTGCTCTAGCTGAGTCACCAGGCAGCCTGCTCCTTTTCCTCACCAGAGCCTCACCAGAAGTCCAGGACTGGAGACTCTTGTTCATGTGCCAGGGTCCCCTGCATCAAAGAGGACAAAGAAATGGGCTGCCTAGCCTTTTGGCTTGGTAGTAGTGGGAAGTGTACTCAAGATTCCTGTGATGAGAAATTTCCCTTTAGAAGGAAAAAGACCGTGCTGTTTATGCATTGGCCATCTCATGCATTTGGCATTTACACCTCCCTCCAATACATTTGCAAATTAGTTCATGTGTTTTGGTTTTCATTATTGTTGGTTTGTTTTATTAGTTTTTTTTTTTTTTTGGAACTTCTTATGTAAGCCAGGCTGGCCTCCTCCTACCTTTTCTTCCAAGAGCTGGACTTAAAGGACTGAACCACCTTGAATGGCTGAGGCAGTTGTCTCTGGGAAGAGACCATGGAGACTTAGAAACCAAAGAAACACATTACCACTGGGTGGTAATGCTCTGGACATGGGCAGACAAGGAAAAGCCCAGGGCAGGGTACGACTAGAGCCCGTACTCAAGAGCACAAAGCTTCAAGACTGAGGCTGGGTCATTTTCCCTTCCAAAGTATATTCTCTGATGAGGGAGTTCCCTCTGTGTGCTGTGATTACCATTAATAAATAAATAAACTGCTTTGGACCTATAGCAGGGCAGAACGTAGGTAGGCAGGGAAAGTAAGGCTGAATGCTGGGAAAAAGAAGGTGGAGTCAGAGGGAGACGCCATGGATCCACAGCCGGAGGTAGACGTGCTGAAACTTTGTTGGTAGGCCACAATCTCTTGGTGATATACAGATTAATAGAAATGGGTTAAATTAAGAGCTAGCCAATAAGAAGCTAGAGCTAATGGGCCAAGCAGTGATTTAATTAATATAGTTTCTATGTGGTTATTTCGGGGCTAAGCTAGCTGGGTGGCCAGGAGGGAACAAGCAGACCCTACTCCTACATTCTCACTCTTAGGGTTATCCCAGCAAGATAACAAATTTAAAGTGCCCCAAACCCTCTCATCTACTTCCTATAACTATTGCCAACCAGAGAAAATGACCTACTTGGAATCAGTGGGCAGCTGCCCAAGGTTCCTTGGACATTACATCAGTAGTTACTTTTCTCATATGGCAAAAGCCAGATAAGAAAAGAAGGACTTACTTACTATCTAAGAGAGGATACATTTTAACATGACAGAAGACACGGCACAGGAGCATGAGGTCACTG
Source organism: Microtus ochrogaster (assembly GCF_000317375.1). Taxonomy (NCBI): domain Eukaryota; kingdom Metazoa; phylum Chordata; class Mammalia; order Rodentia; family Cricetidae; genus Microtus; species Microtus ochrogaster. The sequence goes on from NC_022013.1 coordinate 86,936,101, forward strand.
ATCAGCCTGCATCTGCAGTCAGAGGCAGAGAGAGATGACCGCTGATGCTTAGGCTCCTTTCTTCTTTTCATTCAGTTGGGACCCGAGACCATAGGATGGTATGTCTACATTCAGGCCTAGGCTTCTATCTCCCAGTTAAATTTCTTTGCAATAACCCTTACAGATACACCCATAACTATGTCCCCATCAAGTTGACAATCAAGAATGACCATTATAGTCATGATTTCATGTAACGAGAATGCAACCTTAAGAATTACTCGCTATTTAAGTGGCATCATATTAGAGGTAATTACTTAGAAAGATCGGGGTTCAAATTTTGGCTTTCTTACTCATTAGTTTGTGGTCCTGAGTTAGACATTCGCCTCTCTGTCTGCTTCTCCCTCTAGAGATGGCAGAGGTAGGTAGAGAATGGCCCTGGACTTGGATTCATCATGCAAGATAAAGAAGAGAACAATTGTGGAGATTTCCCTTGTACTCATGTGCAGAAAGGGCTCAATATGTGAAGTTTTAAAGTCATGGCAGATAGAGTCATTTATGCCTTCCTCCCCTATGAGAAACAGACTCCTCTATGGGCAGCATCTGTGCTTTGCTTCTCTTGGCCCTTCTCCTGATACAAGGCATATACACAGAAAAGAAAACCTCCTGGATCACTGGCTGGGTGAGTAGATGGGTAATTTAAAGGCCAAATACATATGCAATCCAAAAGAATGAGAGCAAAGAGAAAGGGAAGGAATGAGAAAAGAAGGGAACGAGAGAGCTATCGGATGCAATTCCATTTCACAGATGAAAAGAGCTCAGGGTTAGAGAAAAGGAGCGGCAGAATCTAGCTTTGAATCCGTGTCTTGTTGACTACACCTACCTTCCCAGGCACTCAACACAAGACAATACAACATAACTTAATTATGAAAGCAGGTCATTGCAGAAGGCTTTTCTGCTGCAGAATTCCCAAGCCTTACTGTCAACTTATTATTTAATATCTCACTTCCCTCCCCCAAGAGAAATCAGCATACCCTTGAACTGGTGGTTAGGGTGAGGGGAATGGGGGACTGAGCTCGATGCTCTCCAAGGTTCTGAAAAGCAAGGTTTGAAATTCTAACTTTAACTGCCAGAGGAAAGGTAGCATCATTTTATATTGGCTCTTCAGTTTTTACACTCAGGACAAAACCATCTGTGAGCGGATGAAAATGAAATAATTATGAAATTTAGGCAGTTCTTAAAAGATGAAGTTTTCAACACACCCACATCCATTCACTAAAATTAAGGGATATGAACTCTGCAAACAGACTTCCTTTATGCAGTTTTGGCTTTTCTCCACAGTTATGAAAGTCAATCCATGCCAGTAATGTCTAAATTCACGATGGGGATTTTTTTTTCAGTACTGCAGTGAATATATTCTCCTAGTGGTGCATCGTTGGCCCTGGAACACAGCGGAGGCCAGGATAAGCATCTGGAAGCAGGTACCTGGTGGTATAGGTAAGAAACAGCCAGTAAGGTGAGGATCAGTGTCAGAATTGGCAGGCCGGAGTCTGGAAGAGGAAAGGAAATCAAAAGGAGAGGAGGGGAGTAAAGGTCTGAAATAAAGAGGTAAAAACAAAACAAACAAAACCAAAACCCAGAAATCTTGAATGGAGCCAGTCAGATGGGACAGGAACCTGTGGCCAGTGGCGGGTCAGAGCTTTCAGCTCCTGGGGAGAAAGGTATCGTTTGCTGTCTCTTTCTCTTGATGCCAACTGCAGCAATGCTGTTTCTTTCCAAGTCTTTCTACAGAGCTCCACGGGGGTTGACACTGGGCTGGACTGACATCTGCCGCTACTTCTTGCCGCATTCTGTGCTATTTGGAGATATTCTATTGATATCATCTTCTTTGACCTTGCTTCGCTTCCCCCCCTCCCAACTCTCCTTCCGCTGTCCTATTTGTAGCAACGGCTCTCGTCCACTAACAAGGGCTCTTTTATCTATTGGTCTAGCTCTTGCTTTTGTTTCTCTTGTCTATTCGGAGTTAGCTTCTTGAGAGAAAGCCAGCATGAATTCACTCCTGTCCTTGAGAAACTGTTGAACGCAGCCGACTTGCTAGAACCAGCATGTGCCAGTATAAACGAATCCTGTATTTCATAGCAGTATGCCTAGCGGCTTTATGTTTGAGCTAAGCAAATGACCATTTTCCTTGGCAGAAATTTCCATTGTGCCCTTAGAATGACAATCCCAGGCCACTGAGTTGCAAAGACCACATGCGTTTAGAAGAAATAAATAAAAAGAACCAGCTCCTGTCATACGGACCCTGGCTCCGGCTGTTTAGATGATACCATAGCAGCTGAAGACATTTGCTGTTTACAGAATACTAATGGCTCTGACTATTGGGAACTGAGCTTTCTTGCAAAAGGAGGCAAAAACGATATGAAAGGGAAGCTTATTTTGAGTTGGTCACTTAAAATCATAAGCTGAGTTGGGGAAAATCCTATGTGTCACCAATATATGGATACAGATAGATCCACAAACATATAGATCTACAGACACATTTTTTCCAAGATGCTTTTGTGTTTAGACCAAGTTGGAAGTATTGTGACTTTTCAGTTATTTAGGTTTCGTGTGCTAACTTTGTCACGGCGGTCTGTCAGCAGCATTGACTTGTGCATGTGTACACAGGACAGTCAGAGGCTGCTCTTATTTGTCTGACTCAATTTAGATAGAACAAATTGACTTAAAAGTCCATTTACTGGAGAGTCACCATTGATCATGTATGCTTTGATACGCTATCCATCTCTTTACTGTTAACATGGGTGTTAGGGAAGTTGAAGATGAAGAGAATTGATCCTGAGACCTAGCTAAAGCGTTTCCTGCTTGGTGGGAAGGCTATGAATTTGGAGGTAGGAGTCTTAGGGAGGAGTTCTTGCCTTGATACTTAACGAGTTGCTGGAATATAAGCAAATCATTTGCTATTTCTCAGCTCTAGTTTACCATGTCTAAAGTGAAGGGGGAAAAATCCAACCTGACTATATCACATTATAACCATAAGGGTTAAGTGAGGCCATGATGGGAACCAGGCCATAAAGACTCTACAGTGCAAGGGATTAGAAATCTTGATGCCAATTTAACACTGCGGCTATAAAAAAAAAAAAGAAAAAGAAAAAGAAACCAGTGACCACAGTTTAGAAGCTAGCCACTTGAAATTATTGTCAGCTTATTCTCCCACGTATAAGTTAATACAATTATAATAAATTCAAATTGTTCTTCAGTCACCTCCTATGGGGATTTCATTTCATCAGATAAATTATTCAGAACTGAAAGAAAAATCATTTGTAGGGGCAGCAAGTAACTTGGTTCGACTAAGATCTTTTTATTTTAACAATGTTTTTATAATGTATATACTGTAAAAAAGGATCAATTAAATAATCCAGGATCTGGAAAAAATAAAACAGCTCTTCATATTTTCTAATTAATGGCCACCCCTCAGGCACAAAGTCCATAAGAGGACCACTGGGAGGGACTTGTTGGGAGATACATCCTCATGGAGTGGTAGCATTTGGACGTTCTGAGATATCCTCCTGGAGAGCCAGCATTCGGATGGTCTGAGACATCCTCAGGGAGAGTTACCTTCGGACAGATGTTCTGAGACACACTAAGGAGTGTTCAGAGCATGCGCTCTCCAATGCACGCTCTCCAAGGGCAGGAACAGTTCCTGCTTAACTGAATTCACCATGGACTAGAGGAAATGTTTCAAGTGCCAGGTCGGTTATCTCCAGTTAAGGACTGCCAACCTGTTCCCCAAAGTTAAAAAACCAAGCAAACAAACACAAACAAACCTCCCAAACACAGCATGAACTCTCACCATAATTTGGTACCCTTTGTCAAAGGAAGAGTGTTATCTTTAGCACCAACAAAATGTGTCTGCCTGAAGGAGAGCTGTAACTCACTGGTACAGCACCTATTTAGCAAGTGTGAGACCTTTGATTCAACCCCCAGCATCACAAGGAACAGATAAATTAAATAGATACATAAATAGTGAGATAACCATACTCCCTCATAACAAGCAACCCTGAAGATACAATCATTTAGCTTATTGGAAAACTAAAACATACTGTCCTTAGAGTTGTCATTTTCTTGCGAAGTGGAAAAATGTCCCTCAGCCTTCTGGTGCTGGCTGGTTGCTATGTACATTTGATGGACTGAGGGTTGTCTAGAAACCTTTTACCCCGAAGACACCATGATCACCTACGTGTATTTAAACTAAACTGTTTATAGGCCTTTTAGTTCAAAATAATACTTTCCAGTTGAAACACATGCGCAGTTATTTGTATGGTGATTGATATCTTTGCCCTTTCAGGGCCTCGAACTGTCATGTAAAGTTTTGATAAAACAATAGCTCAATGCTTTTGTTAATGAATTCTGGTCACTCATCGTCGTCCAGTGATTTTGCTTTAACAGAAGATGTCTATTGATAAAACTGCACAATTCTTTCACGTATTATAACAAGCATTTGACATTTCCCCAGGTGCAAGGAGGTGGCATGCTCCATTTCTGTTCCGAGAACTCAGGTGCTCTTTGTCAGGGCTGTGGGATTCATCTGCCGTTTGCTATTTCTATTAGCTGAGACTCTGTGTTGGAGTTCCACCTGAGAGCCTGACTACACTTAGCTCATTCCAGAGAGAGCAGTTCCTGCTGGGAAGGTGTTGCTGGATTAAGTCTTATGACCTAAGTGTCTGGGAAATACAAGTTCTGCCTCTTTTCTCACCATTGCAAAACAGGAAGAAGATTTGCATTATAATTTGTCTTTGTTTTCCCCAGTCATCTTTAGATTCTCTCTAGGTTGAACCATGCTTTATAGAAGCTCAAGATCAGAATAAATGATTTGTTAACAGAACAAAGAAGGAGAGAGAGAGAGAGAGAGAGAGAGAGAGAGAGAGAGAGAGAGAGAGAGAGAGAGAGAGATCCTATAAATGGAATGAACAAGACTGTGTCTATATGGTAACATTTCAGACTTTATACATGTGCTATACATAGCCTTTCCATTTAGCGTGCAGACTGCCTCTGCCCAGTAGAGTGGCTGAAAAGCATAATAATTGTTTCTGTCTAAATCAGTTTTTCTTTTTTAAAGCTCCTGGACGGACTGAGTTGATTTCTTGTCCTTATTTTCTCCCTATCTTGAGCAACAGCAAATGCAGATGCATTCAGGGAGAATTAACCCACAACACCCTAATGCTCACTCGTCCATCCACTCCTCTTCACTGTGGTCATTTGTCACATGTCTACCCCCTCCCTGTAAGACACTGTGCTCAGTTTTGTGATTGCCAAGATGAAAAACCAATTTCACAGTGTGATGGGATCCGAGGTGGGACCTAAGTCAGCATATATCAACTCAGAGGTGACTGAGTATTTCTCAAAATCAAAGCTTTTAGAATTAGAGTCTGTAGTGAGAAGTTGGTGTATCCTGACACTGGACTCATAGATTACACATTGATATGTGGTCATTCAACCAAGACAGAAAAAAAAAAATCTTTGACGAACTAAACTGATTTTTTTCTGTATGTGTTATACTGAAATATTTCCTTTCCTAGTTCATGTAATTTTTAGAAAAAGACTCATGTGACCAACTGAACTGACAATAGGTCATGAGTCTGTGGATTCTGTGGGTATCTCAGTGTGTAACGAAATAACAAATAAAACTATGACAACATACTACGCAGGAAAGAAAGCAAAAGGCATTGTTAAAACAGTGTGGCAATGCCCCAGCTGCTTTACTTGAGAAAGGTAGTTCCTACCAGAAAACATCCTACCAAAAAAATGGGACATCCTTTCACCTGGAGGTAAAAGTTAAGAACTAATGAAGAACAACTTCATTAAAGGTACTAATTGGTGGACAGTAAACTGAGGGCCTTGATTATGTGGCAAGAAGTGATATATATGGGAAAAATGGAACAATGAAACTTAATCTGTTTTGCTTCCATCCACCACATCGGCACCCTGTATGTGCTAAGTTCAAACACAAGTGGAAGGAGACATAAATATATGATAGAGTTAGATGTTTTCAGAGATTTAAATCTTGCAGGGGAAAATCTGAGAAACAAGCATATGGACTATTGAACACAGTCAGAGACTAAGTGGTAAACTTCTCCGTGAAGGTTTAAAATGTTGGTTCTCTGACTTTTTTTTTTTTTTTCAGAGATTTGTCTGCCTGGTCACCTCTGCTCTCCTAGCTTGTGTGCAGAGGGTGATCAGTTTTCCTTTTTATTGGGGGGGGGCAGTTTATATTTTATATTTCTGTATAGCCTTAGCTGTCCTGGAACTTGCTCTCTAGACCAGGCTGACCTCGAAATCACAGAGATCAGCCTACTCCTGGCAGCGTCAATCTACTTTAGGAAAAAGATAATGGGCAACAAAAAAAACTCATATGGAGTTTGCTTTCTTTGTGGCAAAAGCTAGTCATCTGGGCAAAAAACTGCCCTTGCCTCAACTGCTAATAGTATGCTATGCAAACAGGACAAACAGGACACAAAAGAAAGTGAATGCTGAACTTTGCCAAGACAAGGTAAGGCAGTCATTCAAGAATTCCTGCTTCACAGAAAAGTCTGTCAGATATTCTAGGCCTATAGGCCAAAGATGGATGCCCCAACATTATAGAGAAACCTTGGGCAGCTAGAGGTCTTTGTCATTTTCTAACTTTGGAAGTTATTTGCTCTGCACTTCCTGTTTACTCAGGTACTATTCCTTCTTGGGTCTCTGATGGGGTTGAAGATTAGATAGTTATAGTTACAGTTTTCCTTAGTTATGATAGAAAGTAATCACAAATAGAGTAATTTCTCTGAATTGTCAAATACTAATGGACTGGATCTTGTGAATGTGTTTCTAACTTGATAATTATTCTTATTGTATATGGTTTTACATTCATAGAGTTAAAACTTTTCCCTTTTATTTAGACAAAAAGAGGGAAATGTTTTAAAATATTCCTTTATGCTGTGTGAAGATGTATTACTGCAATTGGTTTAATAAAGAGCTGAATGGCCAATATCTAGGCAGGAAGAGGTTAGGCAGGACTTCTGGGGACAGAGTGATCTCAGGGAAAAAGAAAGACAGAGCCTCCAGCCAGAGAGGAAGCAAGACATGCAGGAGGAGTGGTAAAATCCACCAGTCATGTGGCAGTACATAGATGAATGGAAACAAGTTAATTTAAGTTATAAGAGCTAGTTAGAAAGCAGCCTAAGCTATAGACAGAGCTTTCATAATTAATAGTGTGTCTCTGTGCCATTTTATGTGAACTGGTGGCCCAAAGAAAAATCTGGCTACATTTCCCAACATGGTTTCGCTACGGAATTGAAGTCCTGACAGGGAATTTGTGGAGATACATGCAGATTATAGCCGGGCTTTTAGGCTCCACTTCTCTTAGAAGAGTTGAGTACTCATTCCTATGTAGTTCTTAGTCTGAGTCAGTGTGGTTACCATGAATGCCACACCAGCCGTGACTGATAAAGGAACCAGACTGAGCAGCAGTTGACTTCAGGCCTGTGAGGAGATCCAGCATCAGAAAGCTGCCAAAGCAGGGGATTCCTAGTGCTTTAGGGCAAAACCACAAGCTCAGGGAATCTCAGCACAGGATTGGCCACTCATCTCAATACATCAATTAGAGAAATGGTAAAATCAAAAGAAGGAGATTGAGTCAACATGGTCACATTGGAAGGTAGCAACTCCAAGGGCATATCCCAGGCACTAACACCAGCTCGAATTTTAAGTGGAGAGAGAATTGGGTCCAAGGCTAACCAAGCACTTGGTGGAAGTGCTGTCTTACACTCATTATCCCCCCTTCTGGTTCTGCAAGGTAGTTAAAAGAGGTCATTATTGTTTGAGGACATGCACCGGTTCCCTTGAGATAGTTGCTCCTGCTTGTGGGATCTCATCATGGAGCCATCTGTCTGTGAGATTCTGTTGTTCCTAAAATCCAAAGGATAGGAGACTTTTAGATTCCTTTGTTGGGGGAGGGCAGGGTCTGTAATAGTATATAGTAAAGCCTGAGCAGAAAGTATCTCAGCTACTTTTACTTTGGGGCCTTCACCCTTGAAGACAGATGAAAGAGAGAGGAGTGGAGGATGGAGAGAAAGGGAGAGGGGCATCGTTGGAATTTAAATAGATACTCCATGAGTAATTTATATCTCTAAACATAGAATAAAGTAGGTAGATGACTCAATGTAAAGGAGACAAAAGAAAAAGAAAGGCAGAAGCCCGGGGAGATGGCTCATTGGGGTCAAGTGCTTTCTGTGCAAATGGGAACACCTGGATTTGGAACCTCGGCACCCATAGAAAACCAAGGTAAGGTTGCGTGGTTGTAACCTGAGTGGTGAGAGGCAGAGACAAATAGATCCTGGTAGCTCACCAGCAAGGCAGTCTAGCACAAAAGGTGGGCCTCAGATTCAATGACAGATCCTGTCTAGCTTCAGGTTGGATGAGACCCCGTCTCAAGATAGAGAAAGACAGACAAGGGCACCCTAATCCTTCTCTGGACTTTGCATTTGTGTACAGTGTGCACACAGGCAGACGTGTGTACACCCCTCACCCCTACACCCATGAAAGCAGAAAATCCAGATTTTGAAATTGCTTTGAATTACTCTATGAAGTCAGTGCTTTGGGGGGGAAAGCAGCTTCCGAATTACAGAAACAGAGGTGTTCTGCACTGAATTAAAAGGTTTGCCAGTTAAATCTTCCATCTTCAAGAACAGAGATACACAGAAGGGCTGTAGAACAGCTGCATCTGTATGCAGAGGCAACCAGGATCGAGTTAACACTTGATCGCTGACAAGGAAGGGGCCAGAGATGCGGACAGCTTTGTTCTCATTTGCTGTCGCAGTGGTTAACGTCCTTCCCTGCTCTCTCAATGTTCTCAGGCAACCCCATAAGTCATATGCCCTGGATCATCAAGTCTTGATTGCTCAAAAATCTAGCCTAAAACTTCTCACCCTCTCAAATCTACCTCCTGCACGGTTGCAAATGATTCTTCAAAAATACAAACCTGGGGGCATTCCTGCCTCTTGATTCTTTTTGTCTTCTGCTTCCTCACCAGACAGAAACTTCCAGTCCTGAACAAGGCATGACATCTAGCCCTTTCGTATTGCTGTGGATCTCAGCTTTTGTCATTGTACTAGCCTGTGTGACTCTGGCTAGCTGGGTGCCCCTGCCTCTTGTTCACCCTCCTGTCCCTCTGATAAACCTAGCATCTGTCATCCCCATCGTCCATGCCCTTCTCTCAGGCATGCATTCTTGTCTCCCTGTCAGTTCCTTCTACAAAGTTCCATGAAAACAATGACCAGGTGTCCCACAAGCCCTTCCATCTGTTTCTAGTCTGTCCTCACACAGATAAAGAAGGGCTAGGGTTTCTTGTTAATTCCTAGCATTGTTCATTTTCCTTCTGATTAAATGTTGTGCGATAAAATATTTCCTGGGGAAATGCAACACACAGGTCTTCTCATTGCAGATAGGGAACCCACAACAGCCCCAAGTATGGATACCACCAAAGTCCAGTTTGGTGAACTAAAGGCATTCATTCTATTGGGATTACTTACAGGGATACGGGTGATAGATTACTCAGAGGAGCAGAAGTGACTCAAAGACAGCAGTATTACCGAAGCCCACCCCAGCATGGGTGACAGTCCACAAAGCTGAGAGTTTAGAGCCCACTGCACAGCCTGCAGGCAGCTCAACAGGCTGGAGAGTGGCCTTTTAAGGGGCCTGGGTTGGTCTAAATCTCCTCTAGGCAGTCCAGTTGGTGCCTGTTCTTTCAGGCAGCTGGTCTGGTCTGAGTCTTTACAGACACTCTCGTCTCAGAGTCTTCTCTGCAGCTCAGCTCACTTCATCTGAGAAAGACTGTCATCTTTCCTTGCTTACTCTGGCAGGGAGGAGGCGAGTGAATCTGGTCAGTTTCATGGTGAAGCTATTTTGAGTTATTTACCTTCCTGCTTAAGGAGCCTCCTTGGAGGACCCACTGTTTCAGTCTTGGAGGAGACTGTTATACAACACTCAACAAATACTTGTTGGGCTCTCAAATAGATGACCGTTTGAAGGCACAACTCTGAGCAAGAGAGATGCAATCCTTCTCCACCCTCTGCCACCCCACCATCCCGCCAAATGTACAGCCTGGCAGCAATGACTGGCATTCAGGAAGACAAGGGGACAGGTCAAAAGTAGAACAGGACCGCATGGGAAGCAACAGTACAGTTGAGAAAGTCCTTTGTGATCTAGTGAGGGTCACTAGAAACCCATGTGAGGAGTACGGTACTATGGCAAAGAGTTTAGATGGAAGAAAGGATGGAGGAATGTTAACATCACAGGAAGCAAACTGTGTGTAAAACCACAAATGTAAGACTGAGCTTGGTGGGTTATGGAAGAAAAACTGCTGCAGATCTTAGAGTATCCAAAAGTGGCAGACAGGAAGGTAGGAGAGAGGAACAGTGGTCAGTTCAGTACTTTGCATTCAAGAATTATAAAGCAAATTGTCCACGATATTGAGTAAGAGGAGGAGGAGGTCTCGATTTCACTTACACTGACTACTATACTTAAACTCTTAATTTGTTTACCAACAAAATTAACATGTATTCATATGGGTTTTTTTAATGTGATACAATATTTTTGTATGTATGTGTCTTAGTTAGGGCTTCTATTGCTGTGAAGAGACACCATGATCACAGCAGATCTTATAAAGGAAAACATTTAATTGAGGCTAGCTTTCAGTTCAGAGCTTAAATCCATCATCATCATGGCAGGAAGCATGGGATCATGCAGGCGGAAATGGTGCTGGAGAAGATGCTGAGAGTTCTACATCTTGATCCACAGGCAACAGGAAGTGAGCCATGTCACTGGGCATAGCTTGAGCACAGAAGACTGCAAAGCCTTCCCCCACAGTGACACATTTTCTCCAAGGCCATACCTACTCCAACAAAGCCACACCTCCTAATAGTACCTATAGGGACCATTTTCTTTCAAACCACTATATTCTTTCTATCTATCTATCTATCTATCTATCTATCTATCTATCTATCTATCTATCTATCTATCTATCATATATATTAGACTGGTTAAGCTAATAAGCTAAGTAATGTAAACACCATCTGATATATCTTTTTTCAAGACAGGGTTTCTCTTTGTAGCCTTGGCTGTTCTGGAACTCATTCTGTAAACCAGCTTGGCCTTGAACTCAGAGATCTGCCTGCCTCTGCCTCCCAAATGATGGGCTTAAAGACATGCAGCACCCCTGCTTGGCTCAGAATTATCTTCAATCTCAAATATTTGGTTTATAATGTCCCCTTCAAATGACAACAGTCTAGTAACATGTCTGAACTACTCTGTCTCTCAAAAAGTCACCTTAGTTGAAGGAAATGACACACATTCAAATTCCAATAGATTGTCGTATTACATAGATTCTCTTGAAATTTCCTAGTTTGTCTTAAGTAAAAAAAATTCATGGATCCTACTGGTATATAGTTAGTTTCAATACTAGGATTGTGCTGTAAAACTACCCCCAGACCTCTTTTATAAATGTTAAAAATTCAGCATAATAAGAAACTTATAGGTTAGGCTTTCTTAGATAAAGTTTTGTGTGGTGAAAATGTTACACATACTCAGGTTCCTCTGTAATACATAGCTCTCTGAGACAGGAAGTAGTCAGCACTGACGCTGCCCAAGAGGAAAGAGTCCACAGCAGGTAAGTGACAAGTGACTCCATAGCAGTGCAGACTTAGAGTCTCAGTTACCTAGGAGGCCGAGGCAGGAGGGTCGTATGGTCAAGTCCATCCTGAGTGACAGAGTGAGTTCAAGGTCAGCCTGAGTAATTCAATTTAGTGTGACCTTGTCACAAAATTTAAATGTTTTCAAAGGGTGAGAAGTAGTAGTTCAGTGGTAGAGCACCCTGTAGTATACATGAGGTCCTGGGTTCGATTCCCAGTATGAAAAAAAAGAGATGATTTGAATAAGCATGTGGCTTTCTAAGGTGGGTGCTGTATTTTTTGTATAAGAGTTGCTTTAAAAAAGAAAAGAAAAATTTCCTCCTGTTAAGCCAACTTCACACAGGTCTGGGGTAGGTACGTCTCAGTGGAAGAGCATGTGCTGAGGAGGCTCTGGCCCTGGAATCAATCATCCTCACCAAACCAAAACACCACATATTTACCAAATGAAGTATAAACCTGCTGCTTTCTCTGCTCAGCACTAATCCTGTCCTCTTGTGAGGACTGAACACTGATTTCCTTCAGGGAACAGCGCTTTATCCGTTCTCAGTTCATTTAGCCCTAGGGAGGGTCCACAACTAGGACCAGACCTTGGCTGACACAGTCTATCACCATGACTACCGTCTTCGATTGAGAGATGAGCCCCAGACCCAAGTGAGGCTAATGAGATTCAATTCCAGGACCTTGGCTTCGAGACTAGAAAGGACCAATTTGTTTTCTTTTGGGGTTATCAAGAATGTAAAGTTGTAATCTCTGAGAGACATCAGATGAGGAAATCCAGCTGAGTATGGAAGAGACAAAAGAGAATCTCAATGGCGTTTTGATAGCTAGGCACAGCTTGGCCTGAAGCCACATCCCTGGAATTTTCAGTTACAGGAACCAAAAAAATCAACTTCTGGATTTATATCCACTTTAGTGAGTTTTCATATAGGAAGGTTCAGTCACACAAAAAAAGAAACTACTAGAAAGAGGTATACTTTATATACATATAAACACAGTATGCCTTGTATTGTACCTAGTTGCCTTGTCATTTTCATCTTGCTACCATTAATAATTTTCATATGTCATGTTTTGTTTTCATAGCTACACAACTATTTCCAATTTTGGATTTCTTTTACAGTTCTGAAGAAATAGTGATAAAACCGGGAAGGAAGAGATGACGAATCTTTAAGGTATCTTTTGCTGGTGACTTCTTAAGTTTGGAATGTAATGATTGTGACTAAGAGTCAAAGTCAGCAGCCTTACCTCAGAGGCTAAGAGAAGGTAAACAAAATCAACCCTGACATCTCTCGCTTTTCTGAGTTCCTGCCTGCCCTTGGCCTCACAGGTCAGAAGGTTTTGGCCGACATGCCCTGGCTATCATAAAAGACACTGCTTGTTTGTGACATCCCAGCCCCATGAAGCCATTAGAGGCTGCTCTTCTCTAAAAATCCGATCAATACATCTGTTTCCCCAAGGGTAGAGAAGGAACAAACACCAAGTCCTGATAAACCTTCCCTGACGTCGTTGGCTTCCTCAAGCACTATCCTCGGCGCAGTTAGTACTCCGGTCCTTTGCTATTAATAAGTCCCTCTTGGGGAGAAGTTAAAAAGCTCTAATTTTATCCAGATGCAGGCAGTGTGCAGAACCAAGCCACGCGCCCCAGTGTTCTTGCTGGAAGCATGGCATGACTCACTGTCTTCTGAAACGTTCTTCCCTGTCCTCTGTCTGAAACCAGGTCTGGAGCAGGATGCCCCCGGCTAGTGTCGTTCACACTATGGCTCTGTGATGTATTTCCTCTGCTCACAGACAAAGGCAGTTACGGATGAAGAATTCACTCAGGTGTTCAGTACTGCACCCTTAAAGTCCCTCGGAGGCAAATCACAAGGAGGCTTGGGGCAAACCCTGGGCATCCTCAAAAGATTTACAAACAAGTCTTTCGCTGCCGACTCCACTCCTGGAACGTCTGCAGGCAGAGTCAGGAAGGCCATATTCTTTCAGGCCCAGTGGAGAGAATGCGCAGCAGACAACCTCTGATAAACCGAGTAGAATCTTCAGACGCAGAGATGTCCTGCCTGGGATTGCTATCTGTTCCTTTCTCTGCTGGAAACCCACTCAGCAGGCCCCCAGTTGTTCAGAGAAATTGGCCCCTCTACCTTTTCTCTCTCTGTTCCTCTCCACAGTGATGTTCTGGATAGTGAGTGCTCCCAAGAGGCAACAGTATCAAAAAAAATCTCTAGTAAAAATTTTCATGAGTACTATTCTAGAACTTTTGTGACTGAAAGTTTTAGGAAAAACATTTCCACTATGAAAAAAGTTTATATATGAAGAACTTACCTATCTCTACCAAACCGTCTCTTCCTGATGGAAAACTCAGCCCAGTACATGTCTAGGAGAAAAGTAAGGGTGGTGGCACACTCAAGTGCCAGATAACTTGACTAGCATGTGCAAGGCCCTAGGTTGTTTCCCAGCACACACACACGTGCACACACACATGCACACACACACACGCATGCATATGCACACACACATACACACACACACGTGCACACACGCATGCATATGCACACACACTACACCCTGGGGGGAATGAGAAAGGAAGGAAGGAGCTAGGAAAACGAGTCAGTGAGTAAAGTGCTTGTATGGTTCAAATCCCCAGCACCCACCGAGAAATCCAGGTGTGGCTGTGCATACCTGGGATCCCAGCTCTGAGAGGAGGAGACAGGAAGATCCCCAGGGCTTGGTGGCCAGGCTCTCTAGCAAACTGATGAACTCCAGGTTCACTGAGAGATCCTGCATCAAATAATAAGACAGACGACAATAGAGGAAGATCCCCAATGCCGATCTCTGATCTCCAATGCTGATCTCTGATTTCCACACAGACACATGAATACATAAGAAGAAAAAAAGGAGAGGTGGGAGTCAGTGGGGGAGGGAGGAAGAAGAGAACCTATTGTTTCTGCCTTGAAATAATTGTCGGCTATTTGTAACATGTTGGAAGTTTGAAAGGTGCTAAATTTTCTAGAACACCTTTCTCCCAATTATAAAAGTTCTACTAAAAGGATGTATGTTTAATGTTAAGGGATATGTGAAAACAAAATAATGTTGAGGGACACACAGCTTGGTCTGTTGTGTGATATTCTGTTTGTGTTCTGAGAAATCAAGCTTGCCTGGAGATCAGAGGGTGAGATAGCCACCAGTTAATCATAGACACTGGACAGCGGTGGCACCCGCCTTTGATCCCAGCTCTCCGGAGGTGGAGACAACAGTGATAAGGGAAAGCATCTTGAACCTTCTCGAATGCAGGAAGGAGACAGGTAGAAAACAACTGGCAACTACTCTGGTTCTCTGATCTTCTAGGTTTTTACCCCAATATCTGACTCCCAGGTTTTTATTGATTAATATTAACTAGGTTAACGCTTCATTGGTCAAAAGTCATATCTCCTTCATTTTAAATAACATCCTCTAAGATCTTTAAAAGAAATGTATACATATGACACAAATATTTGGTGAAGTCTTCTTTTGCTATTATATAATTTTCAACGTTGAGGAATATTCTAATATGTATGGACAGTATTCACAAATTATGCAAATCAAGCATGAGACCTTTAGTTGCGATGTTCAAATCACCACACAGAGTGACTAATTTTTCCAAGTTGGTAGAAGAAGGTAGAAGTCTGAGTCAGTGAGAGGCTCGCCCTGATGAATAGAAATAAAACTTATGCTTTTCCCAGATGGACTGCATTTTATTTTTAAAATATTTATTAAGGCTTATTAGTCTTGTGCCTGAATTCTGTTAATAGATCTTCTCCATATGTGTTTTAACTCTTCAGAGAGTGATAGTGTTTAGACATGAACAGTCTAATATTGAGTCATAGGCATGGAATGGACTTGGATAGCTAATACACATAAAAATTCCATTCACTTAGAGCCATAGACACGCCACTCTCTACTATTGCAACCCTTGAGGGCCATTCTGATATGTAACACAAACTTTAGGTTTAGAGACTACTTCTGCACCATTTGTTTAAATACTATCTACCACACTATATGCACAGTGATAAGACCATCATGTGCCTATTGCTCAGACCTTGTCAAATGTCACACTTAGCAGATCTTACTCAGGGTTAGGAAATAGTCTTCTTAGAGATAACAACAAGTAGATAAACTGTCTTAATTATCAATTAACATTAAGTTAGCCAACCTTCTTGAGGTCATGGCAAATATTGAAATGAGTCTCAAGAATGTCAACAGAAGTTAGTGGCCTATCTGTGGGTTTGAGATGATACACACATACATATATGATACTATCCAATGTCTATTCTATGTCTATGAATTAATATGAGGCGTCATGTATAAATACTACATGAAGAGTCAATACACATATAATATATCCAGCACTGTTTAAGGTCTATAATGACTAAAGAGAAAAACCATACATTTTCTGCCTCCTAAAAGATGCATTCAGAGGTGGCCTTGTTAATAGATGTGATATGGAAGTGCCACGCTAATGACTTTCGAAGAGTATTATGTACTAACTAAAAATTTTGGGTCTGCAGAGATGGGTCAAAGGTTAAAGCAATGAGTGCTCTTTGAGAGGACTCAAGTTCAATTCCCAGCACCCACATGGCAGCTCACAACTGTCTGTGACTCCAGTTTCAAGAGATCTGACACCTTCACACAGACATACATGAAAGCAAAAACACCAATGTACATAAAATAAAAGTAAATAAATTTAAAATGTGTAAGACTCTAGTTCTTTTTTTAAAACATTTTAATTTTTTCATTGTGTGTGTACATGTGGTGGTTTAAGCATTCCATGGGACTCTTGTAGAAGCTGGAAAACAACCTACAAGGGTCAGTTCTCTTCCATTGTGTGGGTCCTGGGTGTCAAAGTGAGGTCACCAGACTTGGAGACAGCCTTTACTGACAGAATCATCTGGCAAACTCCAAGGGACTGGTGTTAAAGGACAATGACTTATGATCAAAAGAGGAAGTAAGGCCTGTGAAGAAATCCTTTCAATGGAAAGAGCAAACAATAAACTATTCTGAGTGTCATGTGAAGGCTCATAGTACAGTCACGGTTCCTCCAAGAGAAACACAGAGATGCAGAGAAAAAGATGCTAGAACTCTTTAGAGACTCTCTGGTCACAGCAAATTATAGAGCAGCCAAAAGCTTGAACACACTCTATGAACGGATCCACAGGGATTTGAACACCAAAGTTCAACAGTCATGTGGAAGCCTATGTGGATGGACACAATGGAATCAGAGAGGATAATAAAGTCACCTTTTAAGGAAGACAATTGAGAACTCTTTTAATGCTAGCCTGGCAACACATCTTAGAATCTCACAAAAGTGCTTAGTAAATGGAAGTTTCTGTCCCACCTGGTCCTGCAGCTGTTTGCTCCCAAAGAAGCACACAGAGGCTTGTATTAATTATAAACGGTTTGACCTATTAGCTCAGGCATATTATTAACTAGCTCTTACAACTCAAATTAACTCATAATTCTTATCTATGTTTAGCCACGTACCTTTAGTTAGTAACTTTTCTCATCTTGCTTCCTCTGTTTCTGGGTGGCAACTGTAGCCTGAGCCATTCCTCTTCCCAGAATTCTCCTAGTCTGATCACCCTGCCTATACTTCCCGCCTGGCTACTGACTAATCGGTGTTTTATTAAACCAATACAAGTGACAAGTCTTTACAGGGTACAAAAGCATTATCCCACAGCAGTGCTTTGATTCCAAAAGAGATGTGGATGGTGGACATGATTCTAGGGGAACACAACTGATTGTGTGTGTGTGTGTGTGTGTGTGTGTGTGTGTGTGTGCGTGTGTGTGCGCGTGTGCGTGCGTGTATGAGTGTGCTATAAACTAGGATAGATTATCTTACAGATAGGGACTGGGTTGTCTAACCATGGCTGTTTGCATGTTGGGGAGACTGCGAACCCAACAGCTGCTCAGTTCATGAAGCAGGATGCTTCAGCAGCCCCACACTAGCTCCGAAGGACTGGAAGACTCCTGGGTAGTTGGGAGTTGCTTGTGTCAATCTAAGTTGGAAGTTCAAGGAAGCTGGAGTCTGACATTAGCAGCGGTAGAAAGGACAGATGTCTCCACTCGGCAAGCAGACATTCTGCATTGGTTTTTCCCGAGACCTTTCTACATTTGAGTTATTTATGAAGGTGCCACTCACCCTGAGGGAGGGTCCTCCCCCTGCCTTATTAACCCTCCTTAGAAATGTTTGCACAAGTCCAGTCAGATGCTGCCAACTTGAAAATAAAGATTAGTTATCACAGATGGATTTGATTTTCTTTTTTCTATTGGCTGCTGCTGAATTATAAAGGAAAATGGGGTCACAGAGAAATAAGGATTCCAAATAGACTAATTATAAAGGGAATATGCTTGCCTGCATACTTCATTTCCTCTCATGTTTATTCTAATATGGCTTAGCTGACTGCACCATTATTTAACAGGCACAAAGTCATTATAGTAAGGAAACAGATTTGTCTTACAGTGAATATATATATGTATATAACATGTACATACATACATACATATGTCTATATATTTATTAAAAGAGATAAGGTCTTTTTTTGTTGTCCAGTTTGACCTGAACTCCTAGACGCAAGTGAACTTCCAGCTTCTGCCTTGTAAGTACCTAGGATTATAGGAGCATTCCTCTATACCTTAAAGAAACTAATAATTTCAAAATTTTTATTGCATTTAAATTTATTTATTTTGTGTATATACGTGTGTGTGTGTGTGTGTGTGTGTGTGCATATACCAGAGTGTGCAAGTGGAGGTCACAACTTCCGAGATTTAGTTCTCTCTTTCCACCATGTGGCTCTCAGGGATCATATTAGTTGGCATCAAGCTATATAGTAATATGGCTCAGCAGTAATAATCTTTAAAACTGAAATGATGATTGAATGATCAATTCTTTAGGAGCATAATAATAATAATAATAAATTCATAGCACCTCTTCTGCATACACATATCTGGAAAACACAAGTTGGAGAGATGGCCAAGTGGTTAAAAGCACAAGGCACATACGACACTTGCAGTGGACCCAAATTCATTTCTCAGCACCCAGGTGGGCAGCTCACAATAGCCTGGAACTCTAGCTCTAGCGGATCTCCTTCTAGCCTCCATGGATACCTATATTTATATACTCATACAAACATACACACAAAAAATTAAAATGAAAATAAGCTAGATATGGTTGCATACACCTTAAATTCAGCACTTAGGCGTCTGCAGTTGGCAAATCTCTGTGACTCTGAGGCCAGCCTGGGCTACACAGTAAGTTCTAGGCTAGCCCAGGCTACATAGTGAGATCCTGTCTCAAATAAATAAAATCTTAAAAATGAAAAGGACATATTCTATATCTGCCTCCTACTTGATATCTTATAAGAAAACACAGTGAGTATATTTTCCTTGTGTATATATTGAACAGAAACTAGACAGACATTGGTAAAGTCCATTGCATCTATGAGTCCTTATCTTTTGGGGGGACTAAGCCATTGGCAGAAAGTAACCAATGGTAATAAAACACATTCACAGCCTACAGAGGGGAACTCCACATCAATTGGAGAGCAATTATTGTGGATAGATCCTCTCTCTGTGGTCTTTCAATTTTGCATCAAAAAGAGTTTCAAGATTTCTTTCCCCAAAGACCCAAGCTTTTGGGAAAATATATACAGGAAACAAGTGGATGTCAGATGGGGAAGAGAATTTTGTCTCCAGCGTGTGAAGCCATGTGGAGGCACATGAGGAGGTAGACGGCTACGGGAAGAGTGGGAGTGTTAAGCAGTTGTGATTTGAGAGTGGAGGTAGCAAGTGTGGGAAGAGGAGGAAATGACAGTGCTCAGTTGAGCAGTGGGCCTTGCAATCTGGCAGTAAACTGGGAGCTAACAAGGCCCACCTGGAGTGGTTAGTGACAAAAGAAACATTTGTAGCTCACCGAGAACATTTAATTGAGGAGAAAATAATATGATGTTTGGCTAGCAGGAGGCTCATGCTGTATCTTGGCCCCAGCCTCTTTGGGAATTTTGAAATGGGCAGGGAGTGACTGACAGGTCTGTGCTTCTGGGCTGGGAACGGTTTTGTTTTTTTGGTATTTCAGCTCTCATACCAGCAGTCAGGTCCTCCGCACTGCAGAGAAGTTGTCTGTTCTCTTGTGTTTCATAATTTGAGACATTCCATTACTACGTGGCTTATTAAAATTGTTCCGTTTTATTCCTTGATTAAGTTCTTGGCACAGATGTACTTTCTGAGCTAATCATAGATTTGTGCCTTTTAACATTTTATTTTCAATCTTTTTCATGAAAGTTCAACTTTGCTTTTTTTTTTCTGTATACTTTATAAAAACCTGTCTTCCCTGTTTAGTCATAAGATCCATTCACCTTAGAGATTCCAGTATTCATTTTTTAAAAAGCCTACAGTCCATCTGTTACCATCTTCTCTGATAAATTTTATTACCCTTTGCTGTTTCCTCCAGCTTTTGGCAGAGGAGACTCTTCTCCAGCAAGCCCACTTGCTTCGTGTGGCAAGAAGTGCATCAAGTTTGTGCCGGTTTTGCTGAAGCCAAATCATGAAATCTGTCCAGAAATGTTTACATCTGCTACTTGTTTGTGCCGTTGGTACACTACGGAGAGTGGGGAAGAATTAGAACGCAGATATGAAGAGCCGGAAATTGAAGTGCTATTATCAGTTTTGTATTGCACTGCCACAAATGGCCTCAAGTAGTGGTTTAAAACCTGCTTTTATTGTCCCAGCCTTCTGAGGGTCAGCAGTCCAGGCGCAGGTTAGCTGAGTCCTCATGCAAGGGTCTCGCAAGGCTGAAAGCAAAGTGCCAACAAGGATGCATTCCTTCCTGCAATTCGACTTTCACGCCCATGTGGCAGTTGGCAGAATCTGTTCCTTGTAGCTAAAAGACTGATGTCCCCATTCTCTTGCTGGCTGTCAGCTGGGCTTGTCTGGACACACAGAGGCCATAAACACTTCCTTGCCCAGAGCCTCCTCTCAAAGCCTGACAGTTTGCTTCTTGGGGTACTATCTATTCTGGTAAATAAGTCATATGTTATCTGATTGGAGTAACATATGTTATCTAATCTGTCACCTCTGTAACACTGAGAGACAATGGTGACCATCACACTGGGTATCAAAGAGATGCATCTCCGTCTCACTCTGCAGTCAAGTTAGGAGATGCTCAGAAGAGGATCAGGACCTAACCATCCAGTTTGCTATGAGCTGAACAGTGTTTCCACCCAATTCCTGTTAGGATCCTTAATCTTTATCATGATTGTATTTAGAGAAAAGGGTCTGTATGAAGTAGCTAAGGTAAAATAGGGGGTATAAGTGAGTCTTTTATATCATCGGATTGGGGTTCTAATAAAGAAAAGATATCAGAGAGTCAGTGTTACTTTTCTCTTTGTGTCCACAACAAGAAAGCAAACATCTGAAAGCCAAAACTAGAGTTCTCATCAGAAACAAGGCCTTGAGGAAACCTTGATCTTGGTACCCAGTCTCTAGAGCTGTGAGAAAATCAATTTCTGAGGAGCTACCCAGTGTATGCATTGTGTTATGGTGGCTCCCAAGGACACACGAACATCAGTAGCTAAAAGGCATGTTTTTCTCCTGTGTTCTTCCTGGATGGATGGACCATGGCTGCCATTCCTTGAAGGCCATATGGACTATGAACCTATCGTCGTCATGCTGTGCCATTCTGTTTTCACACCAGAAAATGGGTTTGAAAAAGTAGTTTTTGAGAATGATGCCAGGTCCAGCACCAAAGGTGAGTAAGCATGGAGTCGGCTTGGACCTTGGTGTAGCCCATGGATGCCTATTGAAGGCCCTCTAATTCCTACTTCGCCATTTTCCCAATGTCATCATATTCGGCAGCTTTCTCCAGGCAGAAAATCAGATTCCCCAACAGACATGTTGGGGTTAGGCACAAGGAAAACCATGCCACTGAGCTTACCACTGAGCTCCGAGATGCCCTTGGAAGCCCTAGTAGACGCAGAAAGAATGCTCTGGGCCTCACAGCTGTCACACTACAGTTCCCCAGAGGGGTTACTCATAACCTTCTGAGTGGTAGTGATGTCATGGATTGTGGTCAAGAGTCCTTCTATAATGTCAGCTGTCATGGATGACTTTGCCTGGACAGCTAAGAAGTTGGTGGTCCAGGAGCCATTGATCATAATCTTGAGCAAGTTTGCCTCCTTCTTGGGGTTTATGCCCCTCAGAAGGGGTTGAGATAACGGTCCTTCAAGTAGTAAGGATACTAGCAGTCTTCACAGTGCACACGGCATTTCATCACCCATTTGATGTTAGTGGAGTGTGCTGGCTAGTTTTATATCAGCTTGACACAGCTATAGTCATCGGAAGGAAGGGAACCTCAATTGAGAAAATGTCTTCAAAATCTCTGGCTGCAGGCCATCTTCTTAATTAGTGGGAGAAAGCACAGTCTGTTGTGGGTGAGGCCACCTCTGGGCTGGGGGTCCTGGGTAAACAAACTCTTTGCTCCCCCCACCCGACTTGCTTTTGGCTATGGAGATTTATCACAGCAGGAGTAACCCTGACTCAGACCTGGACTCTCAATTCTGAAGGAGGAAGATGGCCTTCCCCTTAATGGCAAGCTTCTAGTTCTTCCTTAGGCCTTGGTCGTGTCATGGGCTAGTTGTGAATGGAACTGTCCGAGAATACGAAGACCATGTAGTTGAGACCACAAAGTGAAGAAGCACTGGTGTTACAATGTCCTCTTTGCTGAAGTGGAAGGCATGTTTGGTGACCAGGTGCTGCATACAGACAAACCCGGGCACTCCTGCCTCACCACCATGCCTTAGGGATGCAGCTGGTACTGCAGGAAAGGGTGTCGCTGTCTGCCAAACAGGGAGGAAAAAGCTAACATGGATTTTTAAACAGCAAATTCCAACTGAAATAAGAGTCAGTTGATGAGCTCCGCAGTGAAACAGAGAAGAGGAAAGAGGCAGTGAACCTGAATGTGAACCACGGAAATGAGCCGATGCGGTATGAGAAGAAAGCACAATGAAAAATTTAAATGAACGAAGCTTCAGGGGCCTGTGAGATCAGGAGGAAACCCATACTATTTATGCCATTTACGTTGGGAAGAGAAGGTTTTAAAGATAAGGCAGAAAAGATGCTACAAGAAATAATGCCTGGAAAATCTCCCAAACTTAGCAAAAAAAAAAATTAACCTGCATGCTCGGGAAGCAGAAAATTCCAAATGGAACAAATGTGTATGTGTGTAAGTAAATGTGTATTTTTTTTTCTTGGTAACATTATGTATTAGTAAGTGTTCTCTTGTGTAACAGAACTTACAGATGGATCTCTATAAATACATATAGAAGGGGGATTTGTTAGAATTATTTACAGGCTGTGGCCCAGCTAATCAAACAATGGCTGCCCATACATGGACAGTCCGAGAGTTCAGTAACTGTTCAGTCCCCAAGGCTGGCTGTATCAGCTGGCCTTCAGTATACACGAGAATCCTGAAGAAGTAGACTCTAATACCAGTAAATGAATGGACTTGCTAGCAAAGGCAGAGCAAGCAAGCAAGCAAAGAACAAATGTTTCCTTCTTCCATGCCCTTTATCTGGGCTTCTAGCAGAAGGCATGGCCTGATTAAAGATGTGTCTTCCTTCTTCAAAGATCTGGATTAGAAGTGGATTGTCCCACTTCAAATCAAGCAGAAGTCCCTCACGGGTGTGCCCCTCCATTTGGGGTCTTTGTTAATTCCAGATATAGTAAAGCTCACAGCCAAGAGCCGCCGTCACAGATTACTGTCTTTCAGTTACTCTGTCTTTGTTTTGTTTATAAATGAAACCAGTTGAAGATCCGCTAGCTCAGGAAAAGAATATTTGTGTATTGGTGATACTACCTTCAACAAATTTCTGAACTTCTGTGTCCACACTCCTAGGCTAGAATAATTAGAATTACCACATATGTGAGCTGAGCTTTACTAAAAGTCAAATGAGGTGGCACGTGAAACCCACCTCTCTACATGGCAAAGAACAGACATCGGATTAACACTCATTTCTTTCCTTCCCTCTTGCTTTTCTTGCATTTTGTACACTCTTGCTTACAGACTCTCATGATTAGTTTTCAGGTTCAGTTCAGCCTGTGATATAATGTATTCCTCTTTCTCTTTGATGATACCATATTTCAGGATACAGTAGTGTTAAAGGAGGTAGTGTTAAATGGTGTTTCTACCATTGAAGCAGATGCTTTTTTCGGGGTGCAGAATGACTACTAAGCAATTTTAAAGCACTATTTAAATCTGATAAAATTGCTATTAGTGTTAACAAGTTCTTTATTCTTTTGTTGAAGGAACTCCTGATGTCCAGAAGGCTGCAAAGAGCTGAAGAGAAACGGCAGCTACTGATCATTGGAAGAGTTCCAGACAGCTAGCAAATCTCTGGGGGCAAGCCAGGCTTGAACATTGTAGCTGAAGTCAAGGGCTGAGGAATCTCAATGTTGTGACTGCCTAGAACAGTGGTTATCAACCTGTGGGTCACAACCCCTTTGGGGGGGGTCCAACAACCTTTTCACATGGGTTGGTTAAGATCATCAGAAACACAAATATTTACATTATTATTATTCATAGCAGCAAAATTACAGCCATGAAGTAGCAACAAAAATAATTTTATGGTTGGGGGTCACCACAACATAAGGAACTGTATTAAAGGGTTGCAGCATTTCAAGGTTGAGAAACACTGGCCTAGAAGCTGTCATGCTAGCTACTACCAAGGGCTAAGGAATCCAAATGCCATAAGGCTACAGAAGATTGTAACACCAGTAAAGGTTCACACTCTAAGCTTGCACAGAGTTACAACTCCAGATGGTGCTGCCTGCAGCTGCACTCACCTGTCTGCTCTTATTGCTTACCAGACACTGTGGGATACGACTGTGGCCCACTCTGAAGAGCTTCTCCTTGGCTAGGTAGTGTCAAAGGATCCTGGCCAGCTGACTGGTAACACCATTACAAATCTTGGAAAGGACATGCTTAGGTTTTTCAAGGTAATGACTCTTACCATAGGTAGCAAAAATCCATGGACAAAAGTAATTAAAACCCTGTAGAAGTATATACTTAAAATCCAAGTAAGAAAAAAATTGTCTACCCTGTCTTAAATGTCTGTTGTGCCATAAAATATGAAAACTCTCAAGAGCTAATGTGATCTTTTCTAAAAGAAACAGACACCTAATAAGATGAATACATTTCTGCTGGTCTCAGATGGCATGAATGAGGCATCAGAGAGAATGGGGGAAGTGGCAGCAGAGATAATACTTTTCATCTCCAAAATTCCTCTCAAAACATAAAGAGCAACAAGGACAACAAATGCAAGTCCCGGGGTGACTTCTACACAAACATCTGGATGGCAGAGTGTTCCCATGAACCAATTCCGCTTTTGTACTAGAAGAATGTGGGGGTGTGAAGGAAAATGTACTCCACAGAGGGTGGAACTATGAGGAGGTGTGGCCTTGCTGGAGGAAGTCTGTCACCATGGGTTGTGATGTGGGAGTGTCATATATCAATCTGTTGATTTCATTCGTTAAGTAATAAACAAACTGCTTGGGCTCATAGCTTAGAACATAGGTGGGAGGAGTAAACAGAACAGAACGCTGGGAGGAAGAGGAAGTGAGCTCAGAGATGCCATGCTCTCTGCTACTGGGATAGCTCTGCTCTCTGAGGCACACGTGATGAAGCTCCGACCCAGGATGGACGTAGGCTAGAATCTTCCTGGTAAGACGGGTGCTCACAGGTTATTAGAGATGGGTTGATCGGGATATTAGAATTAGCCAGTAAGGGCTAGAGCTAAAGGGCCAAGCAGTGTTTAAAAGAATACAGTGTCTGTGTAATTATTTCGGGGCATAAGCTAGCCAGGCAGCCGGGGTACTGAGGACGCAGCCCCGCCGCACCTATCACTACAGGGTTGGGCTTTGAGGTCTCCTATGCTCAAGTTATGCCCAGTGTCACAATTCACTTCCTTGTTGCGTGCAGATCAAGATGTAGAATTCTCAGCTTCTTTTCCAGTGTCACGTCTGCGTGCATGTTGTCATGTCCTGCCATGATAATGGACTACACCTCTGAAACTTTTAGCCACCCCAATTCAGTGTTTTCCTTTATAAGAGTTGCCATGGTCATGGTGTCTCTTCACAGCAACAGATACCCTAACTAAGACAAATAAAGAGACAAACTGCAAATGAACTCCTGACCTTCTCCTGAGGTCCTACATCAGCATGAGCACTCATGACAGAGTCCTGGCCAATCTGAGAGCAAGAGCTGAGACTGGGAGGAGGCACTGCTGAACGAAACTCATATAAATTCAAGGAGCTATTGTAACAATGTCTAATGGTGTGATATGGTCCAATGAAGCCAACTGGGTCCTATAAACACTCAAAAACTAACTAAATGTTTCCATAAAGCAAAGTCCCCCATTGATGATAAAATGTTGAAAATAGAATCCATATTGAATGGGATGTGAACTATGACAGCCAATGAAGAAAGCATCTATTTAAAAACCAGGAAGAGAGACAACATGGTGTTATGTGTAATCCCAGCTCTTGGGAGGTAACTGCAGGAAAATAGTGAGTTCAAGGCCAACTTTGGTTATCGGCTGAAACCATAAACAAACAAATGAGTTGTGAAGAGAAGCAGTTCTCTTTTAGTCATCTTAGAAAAGAAAATAAGACAGAATTTCTGCTTCTTCAAAGAATAGTCTTCCATCCCTCTTCTGAAAGCATAGAAAAACTCATTTCAATAAAACAAAATAAAGCCAATAGCTATGGCCTTCTGACTTAGCCACCCAAGTGTTAGAATTAAACACAATGTACCATCACACCTGACCTGATACCATGACACCTTCTCATGTTCTAAGTATAAACTCTACAAGAACAAAGACCCTGTGATTCTATGGCTTGCGTGCTATTTTCCATATATACTGAGCACAAAATACATATTAAGTGAGCAGATGAGAAGTAGTTGAAGAAACAGAATACAAAGAGGGTGTGAACTAGGAATTAACCAATATCAAGACTTTATAAAGCCGTGCGGTGGTGGCGCACGCCTTTAATCCCAGCACTCGGGAGGCAGAGGCAGGCGGATCTCTGTGAGTTCGAGACCAGCCTGGTCTACAAGAGCTAGTTCCAGGACAGGCTCCAAAGCCACAGAGAAACCCTGTCTCGAAAATCCAAAAAAAAAAAAAAAAAAAAAAACTTTATAAAAGGTATTATCCTGGTTTTGCATTGGGGTCACCAGCAGGACATTAAAAATGCTGTCTTGGGGCTTAAGAGATGGCTCAGCAGTTAAGAGCATTAGCTGCTCTCGCAGAGGACCTCAGCTCAGTTCCCAGCACTTACACTGCAGCTCACAAGTATAACTCCAGTTCCGGGAGATGGGATGGCCTCTGTTGGCCTCCAGGGGGTACCGGCACTCATGTGCACATAGCTACATGTATACTCAATATAAAGAGAACAAAAATAAGCCTTTAAAAATGATAATAAAAGCCATGCTCTATAAAAAATTTTTAAATCAATTTTCTTTTCATGTTTAAAGAAACAAATATTTTTTCTGAATGTTAACAAGGCTCTAATTTGACTAGGCAAAAAAGCAAATAATCAAATTAGCTGCATCAGGAATGAAAGAAATTATTATACATGAGTAAACATTAGAAGATACTATGATCAACTTACCATCAACACACATAAAGTTTATGCAAATTGAGCACACTCACTAAGGGACATGAATCCACACTGGCACAGATGAAAAGAAATATCAGAAACACCCAATTTCCATTGAAGAAATTTAAAATGTAAAAACCTTCTTATGGGAGGAGGGAAGCCAAACCCAAAAAACTGCAGTCCAGGGAGCTGCATTGGTGGATTCTAGCAAACATTTAAGACACAGAAAGAATTAATTTGATGCAGCCTTTCTTTTCAGAGAACAAAGCAAATACTTTCTAATTCATTTTATGAGATCAACTGAAAAGAAAACATTACAAGAAAATAATATTATAGAGAAATATTTTTTATGAGGAGAGACGTGATATCCTTTGAAGAATAAAATTCAGCTAGGTGGTGATGGCACATGCCTTTAATTCCAGCACTTTGGAGGTAGAAGAAGGCAGATCTCTGTGCGTTTAAGGCCAGCCTGATCTACAAAGTGAGTTACAGGACAGCTAGAACTGTTATGCAGAGAAACCCTATCTTGAAAAGCAAAACAATAAATAAATAAATAAATAAATAAATAAAAAAATACAGCAATATATAAAAAGAATAACACAGCATGACCAAGTGAGTTTATCCAGGA
This sequence comes from Microtus ochrogaster, assembly GCF_000317375.1. Classification (NCBI taxonomy): domain Eukaryota; kingdom Metazoa; phylum Chordata; class Mammalia; order Rodentia; family Cricetidae; genus Microtus; species Microtus ochrogaster. Next base: position 86,964,103 of record NC_022013.1, read on the forward strand.
ATGTAAGATTAGTTTAACTTTAAAAATAAGATCAACTGAATCAGTAGTTAGGTAATGCTGTCTTGGTCCATTTTTGAGCTCCTATAGCAGCATATTTGAAACTGGGTGATTTATAAAGATGGGAGATTCATTTCTTATAGTTCAGAGGTTAGGAGTTCCAAAGTCAAGAGCCATGCATTTAGGAAGGATCTTGATACAGCATCAGTATATGGTGGAAGGCTGAAAGGTGAGGGTGCATATAAAAGAGAGCGGGACAGAGGCATCCTTTCCACCAGGAACCCAATTCTGTTTGCTAGGGACGGAACCTAGGGACACACGTATGTCAGGAAAGTGCTCTACCGCTGAGCTGTGCTCCAACCTGATCCTAAAGGATCCAGCTTCATCCTTATCATTGTGATATCCAGATCAAATTTGGAACACATAAGCTTCATATTTTTTAAGAATACAAAGCATATGTCATGATCATGGATTGGAAATGTTAATATTTTAAAGATACGGGTTCTCTACTAATTTAACATTCTGTGCAGCACTAATAAAGATACCAGTGGGTGGGGTGTGTGTGTGTGCTCATGCACATGTGTCTGTGTGCAAACTGACAAGATGATTCTAAAGCTCTTATGGAAATAAAAATAATCTAGGATAGTCAGAATAATTTTGATGAGCAGCAATATTTGAAAATTTACAATGACTTTATTTTGAGACATAAAATTACCATAATCAACAGAATGTAATCTGCATATAAATATGGATGGACATCTGAATCAATGAAATTAGAGACTCCAGAATAGATCCATGCACATGAGTATGTGTTTATGTGTGTGTATGCGTGTGAATGTGTGTATGAGGGAGGAGGTGGGAGACAGAGAACTGAGGATAATGTCTTTTCAATAACTGATGTGAGCTGGGATAACTAGATATCCATATGTGACAAAAATAAACAGCCTCCTCCAACATGGGGCTTTGCTCACCTTTTAAAGTCTATCAGACCTTCATAGGGCTGGATGACAACCATCCCCAGTGGTAGGAATAGTCATATTTGTTATACTGAATAAGTATTGGGAATATTCCCTTAGATAAACCTAGAAATCAAAGTTCACTTGTTATCTGGCTATTTCTCAGCCTATTCAAGTTGACACATAAAATGCATCCTTAGACTGATATAACTATTAGTATTTTCTTGATTTTTATGGTTGACAAAAAATCTTAACTTCATATTTCCCCATAATTTCACACAGAAAAGCTGAGACTCAGTGACAAATCCCAATGCTTACATTAGCTCTGCTGTATTTCATTTTTATTTACAGACTTATCTAGGAGACAAATTAACAATTTTGGTGGTCCTTCATAATACTCTGATAAAGTTTGTGAGCAAGTGACCTCCAAAGACATTTCATTTCCTGTTTTTCTATTATTCGATGTTGTGTAGAGGTTTTCTCTGAGAGTAAAACCTTTGTATCTCAGAGGGAAACGTCTTCAGGCACAGGATGTGTGGAAAGGGAAGTGAAACAACAGGCTATTTTAAGACAGGATGTTTATAGGGAGAAGAAAACAAAAACAACAGACAAACCCCACAACAGGATGTTCCAAGGTAAGGTGAATCCTCCATCCTCCAACGGATCTCATTGCCAGAGGAACTCAAAAAAGCTCCTGGAAGTCCCTGAAACTGACCATATTCACTAAGCCCTTCCCTCTTCAAGAATATAAAAACAGTGAAGCTCACTGAGCATCATTCTCAGATGAATCCAGCTACTTGAAAGAAGCAGAAACAACCTCCCTGGAAGAAGCAAAGACCAACTGAGCTGTTTTAGATTCCATGTAAGAGTGAGATTATGCAGTACTTGTATTCTGCTTGTCTTATCTTACTTAACATAATGATTTTCAGTTCAATCTATGTTTCATAAATGGCAGAACTTTGTAATACAATAATATTCCATTATGTGTATACATCAATCACATTGTCGCTCACCAATTGATAGATATTTAGGCTACTTCCACATACTGGCTATTGTTAATAAGTTTCTTATTATTTTGTACCGTATGTTCTTATTATGGCAGTCAATATTCTAGCCTCTAAATGACTAGAGAATAAAGACGTATTAAATATTATGCAATTACTTAATGATTTCTCTTCAGAAAAAGTACTATCTCTCCATCCTACTCCAGTGAAACTGAGGAACTGGGAAGGAGTTACTCATCAAATGGCACAATAATACAAAATAAAATTCACTAATAAGACAAATATAACAATTTATCTGTAAATTGTTATACTCATAAATATGTATATACATATGTGCTGTAGAATTACTGTACTCAAAATGGAATTTAGCAGAATTTATCATGAAGTTCTGAATATACTTGTAAGAATTATTAATCAACCTTGAAAATGACACATTTTCCTGCTATGAGATACAAAGTAATAGCAGCAGTTCTAGTTCCACATGAGGAATCTGAACAAGAAAGTCAAGCATATATACATCTTAGGAGCTAACATCTCTAATCTTAGGTATTTATCCCAAAGAAATGCAAATGTTTGTGTACTAAATGACATCTAAGTTTGCTCATAGAAGCATTTTTATAACTTCCCCACAGGGAAAACAACTTAAATAGCAATGCAAATGAAATGGACTTTCTTTTCTTTCTTTCTGCTTTAACATCTACCTGTCTGTCTGTCTG
>NC_022013.1:86966875-86985736 GCF_000317375.1 Microtus ochrogaster
CTATCTATCTATCTATCTATCTATCTATCTATCTATCTATCTATCTATCTATCTGGGGGAGTTGGCTCACTCTATGCTTCACCTATGAAGGTCAGAGGACATTTTGTAGGGATTAGTTCTCTTCTACCTTGGGGACTTTGGCAGCTGAACTCAGGTCATCAGCTTAGTGAAAAGCATCTTTACTCCCTGAGTCATCTTGCCAGCTCAGGTTCCCCCTCTTCAGATGTGACATAGTCATACAATGGGATCCTACATAGCAATGTGCCTGTATCTTGAATGTCTTCCAAAGCCTGTGTGCTGGTGTTGAAGGCCTGGTCCCCAGTTTGCTGTTCTATTGGCATGTAGGTGGAATCTTCGGTAGGTTAGGAGGATGGGTTTTGGGGATGTTTCCTAAAAGGGAATTAGGGACTCCAGACTGTCACCATGTCTCTGTTTTGCTTCTGGGCCACCATGAAGTGAGTGTAACCGTGAAGTCTGTCACCACAGAATAAAGTCTGTGAAACTATGAGCCATCATGAAACTTCCATTCCTTTATCTCAGGTATTTGTCGCAGACAGACAAATTTAATATTGAGAAAGTAAGCCAGACTTTAAAAACAAACACATGTTTCCACCTAGGAGGTTTTTTAGATGGGCAGAATTAGTGCCTTATGTTAGTAGTTGTGATGCTGGTGACTTTTGGGACAAGAGAGGATGGCATGACATGTCTATGTGGGATCCTGCTGCTTTATATTTTGACCTAGGTAGCAATGACAGGACTACCTCTGCTTTTTTAGTAACTTTCTGAAGATTCCTGCAAGTTGGATTTTTGCTGCTATGACAAAGTTCCCAAGAAAGCTGAGTGAAAGGAGGGAAGGTTTGTTTGAACTCAGCTCCAGGTGTGGTCTCTGGGTCTTCTTGCTATGAGCCCATAGCAGCATAGTATAGTATCATGGTAAGAATGGATGTAGAGAAGAGCTGCTCACCCTGTGGAAGGCATGAAGCAAAAGACAGGGAAGAGGCTGGGGTGGGGAGGATGGTCTAATACCCTTGCAGGATACATTCCAATAACCTACTTCTTTTCACTCAGCCCCACCTCTGAAAGGATAGATCTCTGCCAGGTAACACCACAGTCTGGGGACCAAGCCTTTAACACATGGGTTACTGTAACAGCAGTATCTTTGGTGATGTAGACACTGCTTCTCCTTCAGTGCTTTGCCTCTCTGTCTCTTATTCTCTTCTCACCGTCCAGTGCCTCTCCTTCTCTTTCCTTCCTCTCTTGGTTCCCCCTCATACTTCAGCAATAAAAGTTTATTTTATTAAATTAAGAGTTTAAAATGGCATTTTCAAATGCATAAAAGTCAAGGAACTATATAACCAGCAGGTAGGTCCTCACTAATGAAACATGTTAGCTGAGTTACTCAAAGCGAGGTCCATAAACTACAAGTCTGCGGGTCCTTGCTACCAAATGACAGATTCCCAGAGACTGGGAATAACTGTGCAGGACATTTTGTAGTGTCAAACAGAATGTTTTTTTTTATATAACTTTTGACTCCAATAATAAACACACAAGGTTTGCATTGTATATGCCCTTTATTTTTAGTGCAATTTTCATAGTAATTCAAGTTGGTGTTTCTTATATATTTAGTTTGTGATGACTAAAAAAAGACCACTCATTCACAATGTGGTTTACTAAAGAAAAGGTGATCCACAATGAGCACAAGAATTAATGTCGTACAGAGCCAGGTATGGCAGGGCAATGCATGCCTGAATCTCAGAACTCTGGGGGCAAAGGTGGGAAGATCGTGAGTTTTAGGTCGGCCTCCATGAATTCACAGCTCATGGCTTAGATGCTTGTCCCTGACTGGTGATACAGCTTTTGAAGGCTGCTTAACTTTGAGAGATGGGCTAAGAGTGGAGGCTGTTGGTTACTACGGGTTGGTCCTTCGAGGCGTATTTTCCATAGGTGCTTCTTGTCTTGTTCTCTGCTTCCTGGCACTCCATGTAGTGAGCTCTGCTGCTCCCATACCATCCCAGTCACGATAAACTCAACCTCCTGAAACTATGAGCAAAAATATATCTCTCCTGCTTTAAGTTAGCATCAGTGATTTAAAGTAATTAATAAACTGGGCTACACGGGATATTTTAGGCAAGCCTGAGCTCCACAATGAGAACCTGTTTTAAAAACAAAAGAAACCATGGCAAAGAACAGGAGAAGAGTCCCAGGACAGACACAACAAATGGAAACCATCAACCAAGATAATAACTAAATTTTGCAATGGTTAGAGTAAATGTAAAGGAACTATATCCTCAGTTAGAAGACAGAAATGACAAGACTTCGTTTAAAATGTAAAATACAAGTATGCAGAAAAGGGTAAAGAAAAAGACACATCTGCAGTCCGAAGAAGCGGGCAGTGAATGCATGTGTGCTGTGCTCAGTTAGTTTCTCCACACTTCTCTGAGATGAACTCAAGTACAGGAGAAAATGATGTGCTCACGAGACAAGTTGAGCGTGAGCTATACAGAATCCCACCCTTTAGTTCTGACTTAAAGGACACAGTGTGTTGTTCTTACAGCAAGCTTTTGAAGAATATGCTCATGCAGAATAATAAAAGTATACTGTATGAACACACCAATAACAGCAGCCATAGTTGGTGTCATGCTTTTCTTTACTTCTGATTTTGCCCTGCCGTAGACAGACTCCAGGGCTTCATGCATTCTAAGCAAATGCTATACCAAGGAGTTATATCCAAGCTTGTGTTTTATGTTCTCACATAATTGGAGGTTCAGTTGGTATGTTTACCACCACAAACACATGAGTATTGCATTGTACTCTGTATGTCAAAAAGAGAGAAAAATTCTATCATTACAGAACTATATGTATAAAAGAATGGATCTATTTGTATAAATGCTTTTATATTGATATTATGTGTGTAGATGTAAGTGGCTACTCAGCTTTTTCTTTTTAGTATTTACACCCATTTTTTTGTCCTTTTCAAATATTCTTTTGTCTTTTTCAAGCTCCTGATGCTTCCAGCACCTCCCAGTAGTGCCCTCCTGGAGATGAAGTCTTTAACACTCATAGCGGCAATGGACTTTTGGCATCTACACTGTGACAGTTGTCTTCATAAATTTTTAACTGAAACTATTGCCTTAGATAAGCATATGCATTAGATATGTAGCAAATTCTAATGCCAAAAGAGGCAAAATTAGCAAACTTTTGTGATAGTTAATTATATTTTTAATTAATCTGTGTGTATGTTGTATTTCAAAACCAGGAACGTGTGTGTGTGTGTGTGTGTGTGCATGTGTGTTTTAAAGACCTTGTATATGTTCAGCATGTGCTCTACCATTGAGTTACATCTCCAGCCTTCAATTATTTTCTTATATTGGGTCATTATTATTATTTGCAAGAATTGTAACACACATCTATAATTTCTTAAAATTCACTTACTTTGTAAATCTCTGTGGCAGGAACATATAGCTTCTAATTGGAGCGTTAGGGAAAACAAGCTTTTATGCTAGGTACCAATGCGATCCCCATGTCAATCTTATTGCTCACCTCTAATAGGTTTTCTATCTAACCTTTGCATTTCCTCTACATTACATTATCTTGTAGCTGGACTCTCTGGACTGCCAGCTCCCAAATAATGACATGGAGACTTCTTAGTAATTTTGAAAGCTTGGCCTTAGCTTAGGCTTGTTCTCAACTAGCTCTTAAAACTTAAATTATCCAATTTATATAAATATACATTTTGCGACATGGCTCATTCATTACCTCTCCTCAGTTCTGAGCCTCCAACTTCCTCTGCATCTGGTGGTGAATCCTCCTCAACTCAGATTCTTCCCAGAGTTCCTATCTCTGCCCAGAAGTCCTACCTATCCTCTCCTGCCTAAGACATTGGACATTTAGCTCATTATCAAATCCATCAGAAGGTGCTTTAGGCAGATGAGGTGAAACAGCTACACATCTTCACACAGTGTGATCAAATATCCTGCAGCAGTATCATCACTGCACATGTCACTACGGTTTGGGAATTGTTTTCACATTCATTAGTCATGTATTAAAAATTAGTTGAACTGGAGAAAGTGATTGTGTTACTCATGAAAGAAATGGAGAGAAAATGTAAAAGTTTTGAGTTTGACAGGTTTTATTGAAATATGCTCTATGAGTCAGAACGAAAGGGTGAACTTCTGTTCTGTGACTATAAAATATAGTGTTCTTGTTTCCCCAAAGTCAAGCTACTAATTGTGTAATTTGTAAATGGGTTTATAAAATGCTCTGGAGTAAAGATTAAAGAAAGGCTCGTGGTCAGTATAGAAACAAAGATGACACAAAGGCAAGACAGTTCAGTGCTAGTTTTGACTCTGATGCTTAGGGGGAAAGCAACCCTCTGTGGCTTCTGAGCAATGGGGTCTAAAGCCCTATATTCACAATTTTGGAGAGTAATTCTGGAATTTGCGATGAAATGAATAAAACTTGGTGGGATGCTGACATATCTCCTGTTGTTGCCCACAGCATAAAGATATTCATTTAAAAATAATTGGCACATTCTGGGATGTTTATTATTTAATGTATACTGATTTTCTTGAAGTGATTTCGGTTGATATGTCACTTGTAAAATTTAAAAATAGTCTCTTCCTGTTTCTAAAGTTATGATATTATGATTTTCAAAAGACATTGATTGAATTCAGGGCAGTCCTCAAACACAACTGCAGTCAACTGCTGAGTCGATGGGCTGACAAATGAGGACACTGTTACCAGTTTAATCCCCATATGGGCCAATTAGTTTCACATTGAGAAGAACTCTGTTCCAAAGCCACAGATTGCACCATTAACCCCAGTCAGTAGTCTTCAAATTGAGTGCCATTGATCACAAGAGGCCCAGGTTTGAGTGTCAATAGCTCAGCACAAACCCATCATCACCTCTGAGAGCTGACTGCCCTGTTACCTTCTTCATCCTTCATCTTGGATGTTGTGGAAAATATGACGATAAGACAAAGAAGTTCAAGGTCCCTTTGCCCTTTTACACTTCCTATATCCCACTATGTTATTATCAAAGTGGAAAGCCACCTTTGCATAGCTTCATTTTTTTTAATGGAATCTGTGTGCTGTAGTAAAAACAGATAATAGCATTATTGATTAGCAATGCTATTCAATTATTGCTAAGGGAAAGCAATAAATAATGAATGGATTCATTTCACTGATACTTAATGGTATCTTAAAATTTTTATCATTGACCCAAATATCTAAGAAAAAGCCTAATACTTTTTTTTTAGTTTCTGAAACCTGTAACTTCTAGCAAATAAAAATTAATATTAAAAGAATTATTTTACATATGACATCTATAAAAGGCAATGCCTAAAGCAACTCTTTGATCCAATGTATAAATTTGACTTCCTCTTGTTCTCAAAACAAACCAAAACCTACCTAACTTCTTGCTATGGAAAACTTTCAGAGCCATCGTGAAGTTTACACTAAGACTAAAAAAAAATAGGGTAATTTGAGGTAAAATGAGGTCACATTAAAGAAACTTAAAAATAGGCATGAATACAAATAGTGCCATTCTTACGCTTACTTCTGCAAATCTATAATAGATGTTTTGATTTAAGGATTCATTTAGCATACTTATCTTTTAGTAATAAAATGTAATTAAGTTAATGGTAAAACTGATGTTAACAAAAGGCTGGTTTAGTTTTTCTTTGTAACAAAGCCAACACTCTTGAATCTTTTTGAATCTTTTTAATAAAGCCAAAAATGTGGAGAATAAAGGAACAATGATTTGAATATAGTGCCTGGGAACCTGGGTGAATTCCATTTGTGGTTTACTCCTCAAACAGGAACTTCTGTGTGTAGGTCCAGAGATTAGGGGTATTTTCACGCTTCTCTTTGTATATATATACATATGTATATATATGACATATGATTATATATATGCTGCAGCATGTTTATTTTCACATCCTCAACATGCTTCAGTTGCTATTTCTCACTGTAAATAAAGTGAGAGTAAAGTCGGCCCTTCTTTCTTGTCTTGTGAATGTGGATCCCAACTGAGAAATACGAGGGGACCTGGAGGTGAAAACACCTTTGCGTTGGTAAAAGCCAGAGTGTGAATAAAGGCCTACAGAAAAGGGAGCTGACTGACATTTCATTAGAGACTCAGAGAACACAGGCTGCTCTATGAGTAGGCCTCTTTGGGCAGAGGGGAAGAGTGTGATGGAGACTTCCCTGCAGGAAGTTTTCTGGGGAGTGTTCTTGGGATAAGAACCTGGAGGGAGTAAAGGAGGGAAGATGATGTAGGTGGTGTCATCAATATAAAGACCCTACTGTTCCTTGGAGGCCCAGGGCAGGTGAGGATTGTGAGGAGCTTGTCGATACATCCTGAAAAAGTGAGGGGGAACTTAAACCTTCTACCTCATAGAAGTAGCATTGGGACGGTGATGCAGTCTGTATAGTACAGTGATTTTTTCTGTAGAGGGCAATTCCTAAAAAGGCAACTAATGAAGTATCTGTGGTCACTATTCCCAGCACTGAGAAGATGTCCAATCTAGTCTCCTGAGTATTGGTTGCCGATCTGAGCATGGACTACACCAGCCACTGGCATGCTGTTTTAATCATGGTTACTATTGCTGTGCTGAAGCACTGTGACCAAAAGTGAGTTGGGAGGAAAGAGGTTATTCGACTTACAGTTCCATATTGCTGTTCATCATCAAAGGAAGTCAGGGCAGGAATTCAAACAGGGCCAGAACCTGGAGGCAGGAGCTGGTACAGAGGTCATAGAGCACCATAGGGGTGCTACTTATTGACTTGCCCATCATGGCTTACTCAAATCTGCTTTCTTACAGACTCAGGACCACTTGTCCAGGAATAGCATCACCCCAAATCAGTCACCAATTAAGAAAATGCTTAAGGCTTGCCCATAGCCTGATCTTATGAAGACATTTTCTCATTTGAGATTCCCTCCTCTTAAATGACTTTATTTTTTTGTCAAGTTGACATAAAACTATCATTCACAAAATTAACATTCCATCTTGGAGATAAATGAGAAAGGAAAGTTTCTAATTGAAAAGTAATGTGTTTGTGTGCCAAACTGACGACTGATCAGTTGTACTGGCTAGTGTTTAATGTCAATTTGACACAAGCTAGAGTCATCAGAGAGGAGGGAGCCTCAACAGAAAATTCCTCCATGAGATCCAGATGTAAGGCATTGTCTTAATTAGTGATCAGTGGGGGAGGGCTTCACCCATTGTGGGTGGTGCCATGCCTGGGCAGGTGGTCCTGGGTTCTATAAGAAAAAAAGCAGGTTGAGCAAGCCATGGAGAGGAAGCCTGTAGGTAGCACTCCTCCATGGCCTCTGCATCAGCTCCTGCCTCCAGGTTCCTGCCTTGTTTGAGTTCCTGTTCTGGCTTCCTTCAGAAATGGACTACAGTGTGGAAGTATAAGTCAAAATAAACCCGATTTCCTCCCTGGTTTGCTTTTTAGTCATAGTGTTTCATTGAAGCAGTAGAAATTTTTACTAAGACACATGTTGAAGGAACTCAGATATAACGCATACATCATCTTATGCTCAAGGAATTAAAGTGTAAAGGTTCTAGTCAGTCTTTATCTTCCATGCATCTAGCAAATATTGTCACTCCGTCCTTCCTCTTTCAAGCCATGAACCATGAAAGATGCCAATTTTTCTTCTCTGACTGCTAAGTATTTTGTATCTATACAAATATTTTCATATTCATACAATGTGGGATTCCCCTCTGTATGCTGTGAATATGTTTTATTACCATTGGCTAATGGATAAAACTATTTCAGCTAATGGCTTAGCAGAGCAAAGCCAGGTGAGAAATCCGAACAGAGATATAAAGAGAGAGTGGGAAGAGTCAAGAGATTCTGTGTAACTGCTGAAGGAGAAAGACTCCCACCGGAACCTTTCCTTCCCACAGCCTCATGGTGATACACAGATGAACAGAAATGGGTTAATTCACAATATAAGAGCTATCTAGAAATATGCTTGAGTCATGGGCTGAAGAGTGTTGTATTAATATAGTTCCTGTGTGGTTATTTGGGTCTGGGCAGTTGGGAAATGAACCGGTAGTCTCCACCTACATTCATATCTTCCTTCTTTTCCCTCTCTCTCCAGTCCTAAAGATGGGACCCGGGGACTTGTACACACCAGCACATATCCACATTAGTTCTCAAGCCAGAGAGGTACCCTCCAACCTCCTAAAAACCATCCTAAAAATGGGATCCGGGGACTTGTACACACCAGCACATATCCACATTAGTTCTCAAGCCAGAGAGGTACCCTCCAACCTCCCTTCAGTATTTATCCCTTTATGTTTATTCTTCACACGAGACTTTAATAATTCTAAGAAATAACCCACTTTACCCTTTTTTCCAATCTTTCTCTCTTAGCTGAAACTTGTCAAGCTACTGTTCCACTTCTCTCATTCTCAGTAATAAATAAATATGTTAATATTGATGATAAAACAATGTATCACATCACCTGAATCCCCCGTGGCCACAACCTAAGTTTCCCTTCTTTACTAACATTCTTGAGGAACAAATACCTTTAGCAGAAAGAACACCAGCTGTAGTGTAAAGCTGAACTTGGGCAAGGGTCCTGGCTTTGTTGCTTTCTGATCTGGGAAAGTTCCTTAAGCTCTCTGAACCTTTTTCATCAACTATCATGTTGGGAAGATAATTCCAGTTTTGTGAAGCTGTAAATGAGGATCAAATGTTATAAGATAGACATGATGGACCTCTATTTAATTTTCCCATTTCAGGAACACAGGGAATATGCTATATTTAGAACTCAACTTTACTTCCATGTTGTATCTCCACACTGCTAGGTGATTGAAAACTGCCTTTCTGCTTTGCATTATGTTGGTGTTTTGCAGGGAAGCTGAAGGAAAACAGTTAATGATTCATATACTACCCATGTAGTAATTCACATGGTAAGACAGGGTTTATAGGTTATGCATGTACATTGTTACTTCAGTTGCCCTTTGATGGCTAGCCCTTGTGTAGCTGCTGTGTTACCCACAGTCCTTGGATCCTCATTTGGTGGTAGGATGGAATAGGATGCTGATCATGCATTAGTAAGAACTCTAAAAATCTACATCAAGTCTTGTGCAAACTCAGAAATCCTGGTCACACAGGAATCATTGTTGCTGACCTGTTTACACAAGGCTCCAGGATATGGGTAACCCCAATAAACCCAAGTTGAAGAAATTATTAAGTGGAATATGCATTTAAGAAACCTAATCTACAGAACATCTGTGCTTGGCACCACAGTGCACTGTTAAGTGACTACTGTTTACAGCCATGAGTAGGGCTAGTGTAGGCACAGACTGCTTCTTCATTTCCTGGCCGCCCATGACCCAAAATAATCACACAGAAACTGTATTAATTAAAACACTGCTTGGCCTATTAGCTTAAAATTCCTATTAACTCTTACATCTTCAATAAACTCATTTCTATTAATCTGTGTATCACCACGAGGCTGTGGCCTACAGGTAGGGTTCCAAGGAGTCTCTTTTCTTCAGCAGGTACATGGCATCTCCCTGACTTTGCCTATTCTTTCTCTATATTTCTTCCATCCTGGCTGTATTTTGCCCTGCTAGAGGCCAAAATAGCGTCTTTATTAACCAATGGTAATAAAACATATTCATAGCATACAGAGGGGAATCCCACATCATCTCCCTTTTCTGTCTAAATAAAAAGGAAGGTTTTAACTTAAAAATAGCATATTTGTATCTGGCAAAATTAAATCAAATATACTATCATCTATTTTATCTTTGTAAATCTAAAGTTTCATATCCAATTTATCCTTTTTCATAACTAAGGAAAACTATAACTATTTAGATTTCAGCACCATCAAAGACCCCAGAAGGATATAATATTATCTAAGTAAACAGAAAGTGCATTGTAAGTAACTTCCAAAACTCTAGAATAGGCAGAGGCATCTTGCTGCCTGAACAGTCACCCAAAGTTCTTCTTTAATGTTGGAGCATCCATCTTCAGCCTACAGGTCCATAGTATCTGGCAGACTTTTCCATGAAGCAGGAAATTTGAAGGTCTGCTTTGCCTTGTACTGGTAAAGTTTGCTTTCTTTTCTGTCCTGCAGAATTTCTGGCAGTTTCTTCTGTGAAGCAGGAACCTGAAGGACCATCCTATCTTTTGGAAAGTTCAGCAGCCACTTTTCCGTGGGTCTTGCATGTCCATTTCTTACAGTATACCATCAAGCACAAGAGCAGTTTCTTGCCCAAATGACTAACCTTGTCACATTGAAGGCAAATTCCATAACAAGTTTTTTCAATGCCTATCCACCCCTTTGAAGTAACTGGTGCTGTCAGAAGCAGACATGTCTCACTGATGAGAAAAGTCTAAGTTCTTAAAACCTTTTAAATACCATAGCCTGTAGGTCTTTGAAAGATTTGAAGAATACCTATCCATCTGAAATATATCTCTGTATATCTAGAAAATCTAACACGACTACAAGCTTGGCTATTATAGATGACTATCTATTAACCTGTATTTTTATTATGCATTACATTTTAGAATGAGCTGCACAAACACAATACCTTAATCAAGAGCATAAATATACATATAACAAAATTGACCTTAAATTTCTATCAATAAATCAAGATCCATACCAATACAAGGTACTCATCTCTATAACATATACCCTTTAAATGTAAACAAACATTTATAAACATTCATTTAGGGAATTTGGACATTGTTCTATAGATTACTTCCTGCTGACTGGGGGCTCTGTTAATCAGGTTTTTTATGGGGTATAAAGTAAATAATAAAATAACCAATGGTAATAAAATAAAATGAAGCAGCTCCTTTATTAACCAGTGGTGATAAAACATATTTATAGCATACAGAGGGGAATCCCACATCAGGCTAGTCTAGTGGCTTGCAGCTACTGCCCAACATTTCAAGAGAATGTTGTACCAAGTATCACTAGCCTGGTAAAGATGAAAATTCAAAGTACAATTTCTACTAAATGCATCTTGTTTTCACATAACCATACAGTTGAAAAAAAACTGCAAGCCAGGGACTATTTGTACTGTCTTCTACAATAAGCCATGCCCTGGCACAGAATCTGGAGCCCAGTAGCTAGGGTTCAAAAACTAACACTTCCTCTCCACATCTTTCTGCTACCCCTCTTTCTCAATTTTCCATTTTCTTTCAAATTCAGCTCAGTGAAGATTTTAACTCCATTACAACTTAGGAAAGCAGTATCTTCCACTTGTTTAGTCGGCACTTATCAGACCTGTTCTTCTATCTCACCTCTGTGTAACATTCATACTACTAAACCCTGCTTTCTTCCTGAGACCTTCTCCTACCTTGGCTTTCATAACTCTTTCTGATTATTCTCTTCCCCATCTATTTTTTTCATTCATCTCCTTCTGCTTGCTAATGCTAGTTGTTTCCCATGGTGCATCTTACTTCTTTGTACCATTTACCTCACTCTGTTGATGTAGGCCTCTACCTCCATGCCAACATTTATAGTCATACCAAGTTTATATTGTCTAGTTCCCCTCATATTTACCTCTGACAGTAAGTCAGTTAATGCTGATAGAGTGCTTGGGATGGTATTTGGCACGGAGTGAGCATTGTGTCATGCCACCTCTTATGTTATTGCCCAGTTAGGTAGCATCTGTTAGCAGGACAAATACCTGAGATAAGAAACTTAAAAGAAGAAAAGACTTATTTTGGCTTACAGTTCTAGAGGTTTTATTCCACTGCTTTGGGCAAGACAGCTCATCATGATAAGGGGCATGTGCTGGAATAAAACCACCTGCCACCTAGACCGGAAAGGAAAGAGGAAAAAAAAAAACAAACAAACTGGGTCTGTGGTGTGTGTCCCATAATCTCCCTGGAGGAAACACCCACAATGACCTCCTATTAAGTCTTACTTCTTAAAGTTTTCAACATCTCTCAACAGTGCCACAGGCTAGGGACCAGGACATTATTACATGGACTTTGGTAGTATGCTTTAAGATCACATTTTACATTTTTTTTTGTAAATAAAAATAATACTTAAAAATTCAAATGATAGGACTGGGTTCAATCCCCAACAACATAAAAATATTCCATTCCAAACTATAGCATGTTACGGAATAATCCTCTGCACACTGTGAAAATGTGTTGCTCTCATTGTTAATAAAAAGCTGACCTGTTGATAGCTAGGCAGGATTTTTCAGGGCAGAGAGAATGCTGGGAAGAATGCAGAGTGTCAGGAGTCTTGAGCCAGACATGAAAGAATCAACATGTGAAGTTCACAGATGAGGTAAATGAGCCTCTGGACACCACATAGGTTAATAGAAGTGGGTTAAGTTATAAGAGTTAGTTTGTAACAAGCTTAAGCTATTGGCCGGGCATTTATAATCAATATTAAGTCTCTGTATAGTTATTTGGGGAGTAGTTTCCAGGGCACAGAGAAACTCCACCCTCAGTAGCAATTACTATATTATCTCGAGGTTTCAGAAGTGTACTTTGATTCTATCAAAATAGTTTATCTTCCCCAATTTTCACATATGGTACATATCTTTTCAATTTTTTCCTCTTAATATAAATAATCTCTCTCTCTCTCTCTCTCTCTCTCTCTCTCTCTCACGCACGCACATCGTGCGTGTGCACACATGCATGCCTGCATCTAAGGCTTTATATAGCTCAGTGGAATCACTGTCTAAATGATCTTTTCTCTCAGAAAATATACCTTACATTTTTACTCTTGATTTTGTGGCATCTGTATTTTGGAATCTCTGGAGATGAAATTCCAGGTGTTTAGTTTTAAACTTTCTATTTCCTTAAAGCAGGAGCTCATGATGCCTTAAAGGAAGATCTCATGATGTAGTACTGGCTGGCCTGGAATTTGTTTTCTAGACCATGCTATCTTTGGACTCATAGAAATTCACCTGCTTCTGCATTCTAAATGCTGTAATAATTTTAAACCAGTTAAGAAAAATATTTGAGGAATCAATCCAGGGCAAGAGTCTCTAAAATATTTAATAACATTAATGTAAATAACAGTGTACAAAAATAGAAAAATTTGGCACATACTTGTCAAACAAAAATACAAACAAATGTAGAAAAGATATTATTTTAATTAATTTGTGTATTTAACACCTGTTAACCTAAATATATTTTATTCTGTATAATGTAATATTCTGTATATTAGTCATATGAGAACATATCCAAATAGGAGAAAATATTTACACAACAGGATCTACTTTGTTCTGAAGTGAATATAAAAACTCATGACTGTCTTCATAGCGAAAGCAGCTTAGACCTAGATCGCATGTTGTCTCTCTGCCTTCCTATGTCTGCCTAGTTCAAAATGTTTGCATCTCCTAATAGCCAGAATTCTCTTGGATCTCAGTTAGGTTTAACACACACAAGCCTCAACACGCCCAACATAATCCTCTTTGTAGTTCTAGCCTTTCCCCACCAGAAAATAGGCTTAGACTGCCCACCATAGCCACTGTGTTTCCTGTCCTAAGGCAGCCTGCCCTGAACGGATAGAGCATCCTTGCCCTTAGTGTGCTGTGTCATTTTATGAGGTCAGTGCTTGCTACATTTCTAGCCAAAAACCAAGCATGGTTTAGGAATGTCTACCATGTTTGCAGGAAGATATCGGCTTTGAAGGAGTGAGGCAGAGCCAGAAACAGAAGCGTCGATAAACTACTTTTTAATAGGAATTAAAAATTGAAGTTTGAACTGAGAGTTCAAAACATAAGAGGGACCATTGTTCATATAAGGTCCTCATTATGAAGAAAAATGGTTCAAAATATAATCCAAATCTTTTCATTTGTTTTAAGAATATAAAATAGTGTAGCAAATACCAAATAAAAGGGATTTGTGAGAGAAAGTTGGGTTCTTCACCCGTAGTGGGGAGGCGTTGGAGGATGCTTCTTCAGCTCATGCCACTGGGCTTCCATGGCATCAGGTAGATTTCCGGAGATATAATTCCCAAAATGAGGGGATCTAGGAGCTGAGATCTAATTCCAACTTTTGAATTTGTAAATAAGCCACCCAACTGCTCCAATGAAGAAAAGAGATGGAGAAATAGAGAGCAGGGAGAGAAAGTTCTGTCAGAAAAGAACTAGCCTGGAGCTATTCTGCATCCTGTATAGGACCTTCTCTGAAGGTGACAAGGTTGAAACAGGCTAAGGAAACAGAAGCTAAGAGGTGACTGGGAATAGCCAGCTGTGTAACACCCATGTCATAGGGAATGCAGGTAGAGGAGCTGGTTGCAACATTCCTAAGAACCCTTAGACAGACAGCCTGCAGCACTTGCTAGCCTTGTATGGATGTGCACTGTGCAGGGAGCTGTGCTTGCTCTTTAGTGCCTCATTGTCACTATCTTGAAAGTCCTGATTCTTCTTCAACAAAGGGTATGGCATTGAATTTTGCACCTGACCCTGAAAACCACCTGGCTGCTTCTTGACGCCAGATGGAAAGAGTGCAAACACAGGACCGTCTCGGCCAGGGCTGCTTAGTCGCTACCCAGACTGACTTTGCAATGGAGGAGGCATACGATGTGGAGAAGCAAAGAAATTGAATCTGTCTGCTTTCCTTTCTATGGCTATTAGCCTAAAGATGGCTCAAATTCAGTGTTTAAATTTAAATCAAATTACTAATTGAGTGTTTGCAACTTAAACTGGCCATAGTTTTGTCTAGAAACGGAAAATTTTGCAACTAGATTCCATCCATCATAAACTTTTCCAAAACATTTTTTATCTTTCTACAGTGTCAGAATTTATTAACTAACAATAAATTTGAAAGTCACCCTAGTTTCAATGGCTTTACTTCACTGATACTCCTGGTTTGTTTGATAGTCATGACCATGGCACTTTCAGTTTTACAACCCATTCCATTCCTAAAGTCTGTGCCGATCAGAACACACTTCACAGGTAGCACAAAGGCCGGGAAAGGGTTAAGAGTGTCCACAAGATTTAAATAGACTTTACCCTTGAACAAAGGTAGAGAGCTGATGCAAATGTCTGGTCACTTCACAAACATTAGATCTATCTAGGGCAGAGCTTTCTAGGCAGGTCAGGCTTGCTTACAGTTTCCAAACGAACAGTGTAAAGCAGTGGACCAGACTAAGCTAAAGCCAGGGACAGAATCATAAGTTCATTGACTGGAGATCTTGTAATATGCATACTGGGAGGTTTGGCAAAATGGCATGTAGATGTGTGATATGATGCCACATTCTTAGGTATTTTATATTTTACACAAGGAGCTTTTATTGTTCACTGATCTGGTATATTTGATATACTCACAAGCATGGTGTTTCTGATACGGTTTGATAACTCCATGTGTTGTTGATTTAATTAGAAGTATAAATGGTATTTTCTAATTAGCATAAGTTATGAATTTGTGCCTTATGATTATGCTGTGTAGCTGATGGCTGTTCTTTGTAAGTTTGTGTGCCCAACATCTTGGGGCATTACTTGCTCACACAAGTTACCAAGTCATTGTGTCTTAGTATATGTATCTAAGTCAGGTGAAATTGCTGTTTTATAATTTATGACAAGGCATAAGCCTGATAGCTGATGTGCTATACAGCATGGGGTACCCCAGGACAGAGCACAGCCCACCTCCATAACTCTTACTAAAAAGAATTAGTATTTATTTAATTAGTGTAGAATAAACAATTGAAAAATAAATATATGAACAGAGTTGGGTGTACTTTTTAATTAATAGAGGAAACTTTTTACATGAGTGCGGGAACTTTCAGGAACAAGACTCTATTTGCCTGAGAGAGTTGAAGAGAGATTTTTGGCAACCACCCAAGTGAAGGCTGGAAGTTTACCACTATTATTTCTCTGCTAGTTTTTGCATAGTTCAATCAACACAGAGCAGACTTTATAAAACCTGGAGATGTCCATCACTCAAGGAGGATGACATCATGGACTAAAGCAAGGCTCTGGGATGGCACTGTGTATATATTTATTGCACACCAAGATTCCACTGCATTACCAGAAATAATTACTATGTGTGCTTGTTGCTTTGGAATTAGAACATGAATTCTAGCTGGAAGCTCCATAAGCCATTAAATAATTGTGGCTACTAACTTTCTGTGACTCAAGTATCTTGAAAGAGAAATACCTAGAGATTGCTTAAGTTGGTAGCAGATTTATCTAAAAGACTAAAAGTATGGATAAAAATTTTGTTTGTACTCTAATAACACACCACAAAAACATCTGGAAAGAGGGAACTTCTCACAGAGGTTTAAGTGAGAGAATCTGTCTTCAGGATTGCTCATGTAGGCACCTGCTTATGCTTTATTGTTGCAGGGGGCCACTTGTTTGTTTCTGTCCACTTAGCCCCCAAATAATCACACAGAAACCATATTATTTAAATCAATGCTTGGCCCATTAGCCCTAGCTTTTTATTGGCTAACTCTTACATCTTAATTTAACCCATCTCCATTAATCTGTATATCGCCACATGGTTGTGGCTTACCAGCAAGGTTTGCTGTCTGTCTCTGGCAGCAGCTCCATGGCTTCTCTCTGACTTTGCTTCCTTTCTCCCAGCATTCAGTTTAGTTTCCCCGACCTAGCTCTGTTCCCCTATAGCTCTGCTATAGGCTCAAAGCAGTTTTATTCATTAATGGTAATCACAGCATACAGACGGAAATCCCACATCCCTTTATGATTAGAGGAAAGGATAAAAATACAGCTCACACTGGTAACTATTACAACAGTTTTCTACTGACTCACACCCAGTTCATGCTGCTGCGGCAAAGTCTCACAGACTGGGTGGCTTAACCAACAGAACTTTATTTCTCACAGTTTGGAAGGCTGTGAATCTAAAATCGAACTCACAGCTCATGTAGTATCTGGTAGGGGCTTGCAGTTTCCAATCTTCTTGTTAGAGAGGACACAAGCTCTAATGTCTCTTGTTCATTCAGTGTTTGATTTGGTTTAGCATTTTTGAGACAGTATCTTTATATAATCTGGTTAGCATTGATTGGTGATCTTTCCACTTCAGCCTCCTGAGTGCTGGGACTAACAGTATGTACCACTATGTTGAGTGTGGTGGGTCTTCTTAAGAGGATATTAATCCCATTCGGAAGGGGGCTTCACTCATGAACTTATTACCCCCCCCCAAAGGCATCATATAATCGACAAATTATGGTAAGAATTTTAACATACAAATATGTTTGGGGAGGGCAAAAATTTCAGTCTATTACATATTACTTATGATTCCATGTTAATCACTTTTCTTGTTGTTGTGACCAAATACATATCTCTTCTTGAATATTACGTTAACTAGGCAAAGATGTATTACATTTGTTTATGTTGTGTAACATTACTTTAACTATGGGAAGGTGTTTTACATTTGTTTGTACTGCATTTAATTATGTAAAGATGCGTTCCATTTGTTTCACCTTGCCTGCCTAAGGCACCTAATTGGTCTAACAAAAAGCTGAATGGCCAATAGCTAGGCAGGAGAGGGGTAGGCAGAGCTGGCAGGCAGGGAGAATAAATAGAAGGAGAAATCTAGGCTTAAGAAAGAATGAAGAGAATGAGGGAAAAAGAGAGGGACAGGCCTGGCATCGGAAGCCAGTCAGCTGCCAGCCAGCCAGAGACTGGAGGAGCAGGAAAGTAAGATGTACAGAAAGGAAGGACTGAAGGAAGGTAGGTAAATAGCTCTGAGACAAAACCTAGATGAAGAGAAATAGGTTAAGTTATAAAAGCTAGCAAGAAATGAGGCTAAGACTGAGAATTCATAGCTAATAAGTCTCTGTGTCATGATTTGGGAGCTGGTTGGTGGCCCAAAGGAACAAACCTTGCACACCCAGGAAAAGCATTTTGAAGAAGAAAGGTATTTTGACTCACAGTTTGAGGGTACAGTCATCAAAGTGGACACATCATGATGGCAGCAGCTTGAGGCAGATGGTGGGATGTATTCTGTTAGGAAGCAGAGGAAGATGAATGTTGGTGTTGTGCTTGCTTTGTCCTTTTTATTCAGGCTAGGACCATAGCACATGGAATGTGCAGACCAATTAAACAGAGATCTTTCAAAAGCACAAATGCATGAAATATGTTCAGCAGCCTTAGCCACCAGGTAAATGTAATTAGGTCCATTCCACCTGCGTCAGAATGGCTATCATCAAGCAAGCAAGCAAGGGCTGGAGGGAAGGCTCAGTGAGTAAGAAAGAACATCTGCTTGGTAAGTATGAGAACGCGAGTCCATATCCCCAGCTGCTTACTGTGGTCTTGTGTGTTTCTTACTCCAGCACAGGATGGGGTGAAGACATCGTGATTGCTGGCAGCAAATTCGGTGAGAGCCCATCTCAAGGGAATATGGAGCATGTACACTGCCTCTTCCAAAGAAATCAAATAATTACCAATGCTGGAAAGGATGAAGATGGGAGGTATAGAAAGAAAACAGTATGGCAGTTCAAGAAAATTAAAACCCTAAAAATACAACTACTGTGTGATCCAGCCTCATGATTCCTGATAGTATATCATAGAGATACCTAAATCCATCTATATTTATTGCGCCATTGTTCACACTAGCCAAGACATGAGATGTCCCTAGTGTTCCATTAGTAAATGAACAGATAAAAACCATGTGGTATATATACATAATGGAGTTTTATTCAGCTATAAAGAACAAACATCATTTGCAGGAAAATGGGTATAATCAGAAGGCATTGTATTGAGGGAAATAAGTGAGACTCACAAAGATAAATACTTTCTCTCATATATGGAAACTAGATGCAAATATATATTTTAATATTGAAAGTAAAAGGAGACTCTTAGGCGAGGAGGTAGAACAGAGCGGGTAATGGGGGGAAAGACCATGAACAAAGTACCTGACATCTGTGTATGAAGATATAATGAACAAAGT